>NC_048573.1:66988008-67183008 GCF_013265735.2 Oncorhynchus mykiss
GGCCCTTTCCCCCTGACCGGACTACAATAGCCCTTTCCCCCTGACCGGACTACAATGGCCCTTTCCCCCTGACCAGACTACTATGGCCCTTTCCCCCTGACCAGACTACTATGGCCCTTTCCCCCTGACCGGACTACTATGGCCCTTTCCCCCTGACCAGACTACTATGGCCCTTTCCCCCTGACCGGACTACAATTGCCCTTTCCCCCTGACCGGACTACAATAGCCCTTTCCCCCTGACCAGACTACAATAGCCCTTTCCCCCTGACCAGACTACAATAGCCCTTTCCCCCTGACCGGACTACAATAGCCCTTTCCCCCTGACCGGACTACAATAGCCCTTTCCCCCTGACCAGACTACAATAGCCCTTTCCCCCTGACCAGACTACAATAGCCCTTTCCCCCTGACCAGACTACAATTGCCCTTTCCCCTCGACCGGACTACAATTGCCCTTTCCCCCTGACCAGACTACTATGGCCCTTTCCCCCTGACCGGACTACAATAGCCCTTTCCCCCTGACCAGACTACTATGGCCCTTTCCCCCTGACCAGACTACTATGGCCCTTTCCCCTTGACAGGACTACAATAGCCCTTTCCCCCTGACCAGACTACAATAGCCCTTTCCCCCTGACCAGACTACAATAGCCCTTTCCCCCTGACCAGACTACAATTGCCCTTTCCCCCTGACCAGACTACAATTGCCCTTTCCCCCTGACCGGACTACAATAGCCCTTTCCCCCTGACCAGACTACAATAGCCCTTTCCCCCTGACCTGACTACAATAGCCCTTTCCCCCTGACCAGACTACTATGGCCCTTTCCCCCTGACCAGACTACTATGGCCCTTTCCCCCTGACCGGACTACAATAGCCCTTTCCCCCTGACCGGACTACAATAGCCTATTCCCCCTGACCAGACTACTATGGCCCTTTCCCCCTGACCAGACTACAATAGCCCTTTCCCCCTGACCGGACTACAACAGCCCTTTTCCCCCTGACCGGACTACAACAGCCCTTTTCCCCCTGACCGGACTACAATAGCCCTTTCCCCCTGACCAGACTACTATGGCCCTTTCCCTCTGACCGGACTACAATAGCCCTTTCCCCCTGACCGGACTACAATTGCCCTTTCCCCCTGACCAGACTACTATGGCCCTTTCCCCCTGACCAGACTACAATAGCCCTTTCCCCCTGACCGGACTACAATTGCCCTTTCCCCCTGACCAGACTACTATGGCCCTTTCCCCCTGACCGGACTACAATAGCCCTTTCCCCCTGACCGGACTACAATTGCCCTTTCCCCCTGACCAGACTACTATGGCCCTTTCCCCCTGACCAGACTACAATAGCCCTTTCCCCCTGACCGGACTACAATTGCCCTTTCCCCTCGACCGGACTACAATTGCCCTTTCCCCCTGACCAGACTACTATGGCCCTTTCCCCCTGACCAGACTACTATGGCCCTTTCCCCCTGACCGGACTACAATAGCCCTTTCCCCCTGACCGGACTACAATAGCCCTTTCCCCCTGACCAGACTACTATGGCCCTTTCCCCCTGACCAGACTACAATAGCCCTTTCCCCCTGACCGGACTACAACAGCCCTTTTCCCCCTGACCGGACTACAATAGCCCTTTCCCCCTGACCAGACTACTATGGCCCTTTCCCCCTGACCAGACTACAATAGCCCTTTCCCCCTGACCGGACTACAATTGCCCTTTC
Organism: Oncorhynchus mykiss; assembly: GCF_013265735.2. Lineage (NCBI taxonomy): Eukaryota > Metazoa > Chordata > Actinopteri > Salmoniformes > Salmonidae > Oncorhynchus > Oncorhynchus mykiss. Next base: position 66,989,729 of record NC_048573.1, read on the forward strand.
CCCCTGACCGGACTACAATTGCCCTTTCCCCTCGACCGGACTACAATTGCCCTTTCCCCCTGACCAGACTACCATGGCCCTTTCCCCCTGACCGGACTACAATAGCCCTTTCCCCCTGACCGGACTACAATTGCCCTTTCCCCCTGACCGGACTACAATTGCCCTTTCCCCCTGACCGGACTACAATAGCCCTTTCCCCCTGACCAGACTACAATAGCCCTTTCCCCCTGACCAGACTACAATAGCCCTTTCCCCCTGACCAGACTACAATAGCCCTTTCCCCTTGACCAGACTACTATGGCCCTTTCCCCCTGACCAGACTACAATAGCCCTTTCCCCCTGACCGGACTACTATGGCCCTTTCCCCCTGACCGGACTACAATGGCCCTTTCCCCCTGACCGGACTACAATAGCCCTTTCCCCCTGACCGGACTACAATTGCCCTTTCCCCCTGACCAGACTACTATGGCCCTTTCCCCCTGACCAGACTACAATAGCCCTTTCCCCCTGACCAGACTACAATTGCCCTTTCCCCTTGACCAGACTACAATAGCCCTTTCCCCCTGACCAGACTACTATGGCCCTTTCCCCCTGACCAGACTACAATATCCCTTTCCCCCTGACCAGACTACAATAGCCCTTTCCCCCTGACCAGACTACTATGGCCCTTTCCCCCTGACCAGACTACAATAGCCCTTTCCCCCTGACCAGACTACAAATGCCCTTTCCCCTTGACCAGACTACAATAGCCCTTTCCCCCTGACCGGACTACAATAGCCCTTTCCCCCTGACCAGACTACAATAGCCCTTTCCCCCTGACCAGACTACTATGGCCCTTTCCCCCTGACCAGACTACAATAGCCCTTTCCCCCTGACCAGACTACAATAGCCCTTTCCCCCTGACCAGACTACTATGGCCCTTTCCCCCTGACCAGACTACAATAGGCCTTTCCCCCTGACCAGACTACAATAGCCCTTTCCCCCTGACCAGACTACTATGGCCCTTTCCCCCTGACCGGACTACAATAGCCCTTTCCCCCTGACCAGACTACAATAGCCCCTTCCCCCTGACCAGACTACTATGGCCCTTTCCCCCTGACCAGACTACTATGGCCCTTTCCCCCTGACCGGACTACAATAGCCCTTTCCCCCTGACCAGACTACAATAGCCCTTTCCCCCTGACCAGACTACAATAGCCCTTTCCCCCTGACCAGACTACTATGGCCCTTTCCCCCTGACCAGACTACAATAGCCCTTTCCCCCTGACCAGACTACAATAGCCCTTTCCCCCTGACCAGACTACTATGGCCCTTTCCCCCTGACCGGACTACAATAGCCCTTTCCCCCTGACCGGACTACAATGGCCCTTTCCCCCTGACCAGACTACTATGGCCCTTTCCCCCTGACCAGACTACTATGGCCCTTTCCCCCTGACCGGACTACTATGGCCCTTTCCCCCTGACCAGACTACTATGGCCCTTTCCCCCTGACCGGACTACAATTGCCCTTTCCCCCTGACCGGACTACAATTGCCCTTTCCCCCTGACCGGACTACAATAGCCCTTTCCCCCTGACCGGACTACAATAGCCCTTTCCCCTCGACCGGACTACAATGGCCCTTTTAGATTTAAAAAAATATGTGAAGTAAATCTGCCTTTCTTCCACATCAGATTGACACTTTTCTGTGCTATTACATTATCTTGTTGTGGTTGTTTGACCTTTGATCTTTGTATTTAATCCAATAGAGTGTCTCCTCTCCCTGCGGGGTCTGAGCTGAGTGAACACATGATAATGCCACCTTTAACTAACCTTGTTGTCCCTAATCTAAAGCACCCAGAATCCAATCTCGATTAGAGAGTCTGTCACAGAAATACCATGTTTCCCCCAACTGGAGCCTTGGATGGTGTGTGTATGCATGTGTGTGTGTGTATGCATGTGTGTGTGTATGCATGTGTGAGCTCTATGTGTGGGTATGTGTATGAGTGTCTGTGTATGAGTGTCTGTGTTTGTGTTTGTGTGTGTGTGTGTGTGTGTGTGTGTGTGTGTGTGTTTGAGAGAGAAAGAGAGAGAGAGCATTAGCACCTCTGTGTGGACATGACATAAATACTAAGGTGAATCCTCAGGAGGCGGTTTCTAAGAAGACACTTTAAATCACTCCCACATCCCTAACGATTGTCTCATAGCAACCTTTTACTGCAGTAAAGCGTCCCGAAGCAACCCCTTTCTTCAGTAAAGCGAACCTAAAAGCCGGTCCATCTCCTCTCTGGTCGGAACGGAAGATGGTGGAAGCGGATGTTTTGTTTGAAACTGATGGCGTGTCGAGTAGATATAATAGTGAGGAGAAATGGATCCCAGTGTAGAATCCAAATTTACATACGTATTCAGACCCTTACACAGTACTTTGTTGAAGCACCTTTGGCAGTAACTATAGCATTGAGTCTTCTTGGGTATGACCCTACAAGCTTGGCACACCTGTATTTGGGGAGTTTCTCCTATTGTTCTCTGCAGAAGTCTCAAGATATGTCAGGTTGGATGGGGAGCGTTGCTGTACAATCTGGGGTTTGGCTGGGCTACTCAAGGACATTCAGAGACTTGTCCTGAAGCCACTCCTGTGTTTTATTGCCTGTGTGCTTAGGGTCATTGTCCTGTTGGAAGGTGAACCTTCGCCCCAGTCCAAGGTCCTGAGTTCTCTGGAGCAGGTTTTCATCAAGGATCTCTCTGTACTCTGCTCCGTTCATCTTTGCCTCAATCCTGACTAGTCTCCCAGTCCCTGCCACTGAAAAACATCCCCACAGCATGATGCTGCCACCACCATGCTTCACTGCAGGGATGGTGCCAGGTTTCCTCCAGACGTGACTCTTGCCATTCAGGCCAAATAGTTCAATATTGGTTTCATCAGACCAGAGAATCTTGTTTCTCCAAGCAAACTGTCATGTGCTTTTACTGAGGAGTGGCTTCCGTCTGGCCACTCTACCATAACGTCCTGATTGGATGAGTGCTGCAGAGATTGTTGTCTTTCTGGAAGGTTCTCCCATCTTCACAGAGGAACTTTAGAGCTCTGAGTGACCATCGGGTTCTTAGTCACCTCCCTGAACAAGGCCCTTCTCCCCCGATTACTCAGTTTGGCCGGGCGCCCAGATCTAGGAAGAGCCATGGTGGTTCCAAACTTCTTTCATGGAAGAATGATGGAGGCCACTGTGTTCTTGAGGGCCTTCAATGCTGCAGAAATGTTTTGGTACCCTTCCCCAGATCTGTACCACGACACAATCCTGTCTCGGAGCTCTACAGACAATCCCTTCGACCTCATGGCTTGGTTTTTGCTCTGACATGCACTTTCAACGGTGGGACCTTATATAGACAGGTGTGTGCCTTGCCAAATCATGTCCAATCAATTGAATTTACTACAGGTGGACTCCAATCAAGTTGTAGAAACATCTCAAGGATGATCAATGGGAACAGGATGCACCTGAGCTCAATTTCGAGTGTCAAAGCAAAGGGTCTGAATACTTAAGTAAATAAGGTATTTCTGTTTTTTTGTTTGAACAAATTTGCAAACATGTCTAAAAACCTGTTCTGGCTTTATCATTATGGGGTATTGTGTATAGATTCCTGAGGATTTAAAAAATATATTTAATTAATTTTAGAATAAGGCTGTAACGTAACAAAATGTGGAAAAAGTCAAGGGGTCTGAATACTTTCCAAAGGCACGGCAGGAATATCATATGCCAGCTGAGGCGAAATGCTGCAATTGTGGTGGCAAACATGCAACGAATTCCTGAAGTGCCCTTTTATGGTGAAGGAGACAGAGGTGACAAGAGTAAGGGCTGTCTAGTGTGTCTCCTAGGTGGAGAAAGTGTGAAGAATGTTCCTCGTTCACTACCCGTACAGTAGATGGCAGCATGCACCTAGAAACATTTGTTTGCGGACCATCATAAAACCAGAAAAGAAGAAGACTGGTCGGAACCAGTCGTACCTGGATAGGTTACTCTCTAGGCTACACTAGCTCCATCCAGCTGTCCCTCGCCTGGCTGTCTGGCTCATTCTAAACACACACACACACACAGTCACACACTCTCGGACACTGATACATTCCCACACAGGGTGGATTGAGTGGATTTGGATGGATTGGGTGGATTGGATGGATTTTGGGGTGGACTGGGTGGATTTTGGTGGATTGGATGGATTTGGGCTGGATTGGGTGGATGGGGTCGATTTGTGGTGGATTGGGTAGACTGGGTGAATTTGGGCTGGATTTGGTAGACTGGGTGGATTTGGGCTGGATTTGGTAGATTGGGTAGACTGGGTGGATGATGGGCTGGATTTGGTAGACTGGGTGGATTTGGGCTGGATTGGGTAGACTGGGTGGATTTTGGCTGGATTGGGTAGACTGGGTGGATTTGGGCTGTATTGGGGTGGATTTGGTGGATTGGGTGGAATGGGTGGTTTGGGTGGATTTGGTGGAATGGGTGGTTTGGGTGGATTTGGTGGAATGGGTGGATTTGCTGGAATGGGTGGTTTGGGTGGATTTGGGCTGGATTGGGTCAGGCCGGTGTGGGCTGACAGGAGAAGAGAGGGTTGGGGTGAGCCAGCCAGTGGGGTGGGTTTTTGGGGTTTCTACCCTAGCCCAGACCGCCCCAGACCAGTTAGTTGTGCTGTCTGTGCAGGGTTTTTGGGGTTTCTACCCTTGCCCAGACCGCCCCAGACCAGTTAGTTGTGCTGTCTGTGCATGGTTTTTGTTCCCGCCTGACAGGCACCCACTGTAATTAACTCCCTGGATCACTCTGTATACTCACTCTCGCAGACAAAGAGGGGGAGAGGGAGGGAGGGAGGGAGGGAGGGAGGGAGGGAGGGAGGGAGGGAGGGAGGGAGGGAGGAGAGGGGGAGGGAGGGAAAAAGAGGGCTAGCGAGAGAGGTGTGAGAGTGTGGCACACACACAAATCCAACCATGTGTGTGTGTGTGCATTAGCCAGACTGCCACTCTCTGGGAGTCATGCCATGTTAATCCTCTATTTGGCTCATCAGTCTCTAACTCTCTCTCCATCCCTCCCTTCCTCCCTCGCTCTCCCTCTCTCACTCCATCTCTCTCATTTTAAACAGTTTTCATAAGGTGGAAAAGGCCTAGAGTATGTTTGCAAATCCAAGATCAAGAACACTTTTTTCATTACTTGAGATGAGGGCCAATGCAGAGTGCATACAATCATAGTGCAGGTTTCCTTCTCTGGTGGTACAATAAACATGTTACTACCAAAGTAAATGGTACACACTAGTACTACTGCCTCTGGTTGAGGATGTCTGAGGATGTACTAAGTCTCTGGTTGAGGATGTCTGGCTTTCCTAAGTGCTTAGGTATGGTTGGCTGCTGCTGGCTGCCTTTGATGGTGTGACCAGTTGGAGTGGTAAGTGATCTAAACCAGAGCGGTCGGTTGGCTGGTGGGACTGATTTACGGTAAGAGCAGAGCTGGTGGTCATAGCTCTACAAGCAGTCTAGTGGTAACACCCAATGTGATTTACGGTAAGAGCAGTAGGGACCGAGCTGAAAGGTGGAAGGATACAGAGGTTGTTATGTGTAGAGCCCCGTGATCTAGTGGTCTAATGGTAACACAGTTCACATAACACAGTTCACATAGCACACATAAATATCTGTCTGTCGCCCCAGGAGACGGGACATCAATCCTCCCTACTGGGTCTCCTCTCCTCATTCATCTACCCCTCTACTTCAATACTGTCTGAATAAAACATTACAAATATTTGAAAACGCAGTGCTGTTATTAAACAGGGAAATCGAGCTAAAGGCTAGAGGGGAGCAATGGAGGTGGTTAGTCTTATAAGCAGTGCTCTAACACAATTGCATTTCAGGTCGTTCAATTCAAGAAGTAAACTGAAATGTCAATTCCAAACAATTTGCTTCATTACTTTTCAATGAAGAAAAATGAAATGGAATTGACCCATAGGGCTCTGGTCAAAAGTAGTGCACTACACAAAGAATTAGGGTGCCATTTGAGAGAGAGTTTGGACACAGCTGCTATGTAGCATAAGCTCCACAGCCAACACCTACCACAGCCGTGGTAGACTAGCCTACTAGCCTTTCTACACAGCCGTGGTAGACTAGCCTACTAGCCTTTCTACACAGCCGTGGTAGACTAGCCTACTAGCCTTTCCACACAGCCGTGGTAGACTAGCCTACTAGCCTACTAGTCTTTCTACACAGCCGAGGTGTAGAAGTGACATGTTCCCCTTAGGCACTGTTGTTTAGCCTATCTATCTCTGACGAGCCTGGCGCGAAGGATATACTGCTTCCTCGGGAACAGGCCCTGATCCCCATGATCTGCCTCTAGAGTAGGTGGAGAAAGAGGGGCCGAAGGGCGGGCTGTCTTCTAAGAATTCGTAGGCAATCAAATAAACCCCCACTTCCCTCCATTCTGCTTGCAAACAATAATAAAATCGACGAGCTATGTGGAAGATTAAACTACCAAACATACATTAAAAACTGTAACATCTTATGCTTCACAGAGTCGTGGCTGAACGATGACAATATCAACATGGTTATACGATGTACCAGCAGGAGAGAACAGCGACGTCTGGTAAGACAAGGGGCAGCAGACTATGTACTTTGGTAAACAACAGCTGGTGCATGATATCTCAGGAAGTCTCGAGCTGGTAAGACCCCGAGTTATCTCTGCTGCAGATGATAAGTTCATTAGAGTTACCAGCCTCAGAAATTGCAGTCGAGTAACAGACACATCTCAACCTCAACTGTTCAGAGAAGACTGCCTGAATCAGCCCTTCATGGTTGAATTGCTGCAAAGAAACCACTATTAAAGGACACCAATAAGAAGAAGAGACTTGCTTGGGCCAAGAAACATGAGCAATGGACATTAGGCCGGTGGAAATCTGTCCTTTGGTCTGGAGTCTGAATTGGACATTTTTGGTTCCAACCACCGTGTCTTTGTGAGACGTGGTGTGGGTGAACGGATGATCTCCGCATGTGTGGTTCCCACCGTAAAGCATGGAGGAGGAGGTGTTATGGTGTTGGGGTGCTGTCTGTGATTGATTTAGAATTCAAGGCACACTTAACCAGCATGGCCAAGTCCTTCAAGACTGTTGGAAAAGATTTCCCGGTGAAGCTGGTTGAGAGAATGCCAAGAGCGTGCAAATCTGTCATCACGGCAAAGGATGGTTATTTGAAGAATCTCAAATATAAAATATATTTTGATTCATTGAACACTTTTTTGGTTACTACATGATTCCATGTTTTATTTCAGTGTTTTGATGCCTTCACTATTATTCTACAATGTAGAAAATAGCAAAAATAAAGAAAAACCCTTGAATGGGTAGGTGTTCTAAAACTTTGGACCGGTAATGTGCATATGACATATGCAGTGATAATGAATAGTAGTAATACAGAATATAATACAATATAATTGCAATGCAGTAGGAATGAATACTACATTCTTAGAAAAAAGGGTTCCAAAAGGGTTCATCGGCTGTCCCCATAGGAGAACACTTTTTGGTTCAAGGTAGAACCCTTATTGGTTCCTGGTAGAACCCTTTTGGAACCATCTGTGGAAAGGGTTCTACATAGAACCCAAAAGGGTTCTACCTGGAACCAAAAAGGTTCTACCTGGAACCAAAAAGGTTCTACCTGGAACCAAAAAGGGTTCTTCAAAGAGTTTTCCGATGGGTACAGCCGAAGAACCCTTTTATGTTTTAGATAGCACCTTTTTTTGCAAGGATGTAATGAATATCAGGCAACGTTGTTATCAATGGACAATGAATGACTCACCCGTCATGTATGGATTTCATAGAAAGTACAGGCATGTGTGGGTGACTGTCTCGCTGCAGTCTGCACATTCAACCTGTAATGTTTTAAATCTAGTGCATTTTCTTTTTCACGCGGAGTGTACCTACTACTATATCATCATGCATTTTTCATGTGTTCCTGAGTGCAGCAAAAGTACATCTCCCCCCCCTTCTCTCTGTCTCGCTCTATCTCTGTCTCTCTCTCTCTCTCTTTCTGTTTCCAATGTGCTGCAGTGAGTCTGAATCTCAGACTGAATAGTTAGCAGACAACAGGCTGAGATTATCCCAGGGAAGAGAGAAGCTCCTGAGAAGACTCTTGGGAAGCATTAGGTGTGGGTCTGTGTGTGTGTGTGTGTGTGTGTGTGTGTGTGTGTGTGTGTGTGTATGTGTGTGTGTGTGTGTGTGTGTGTGTGTGTGTGTGTGTGTGTGTGTGTGTGTGTGTGTATGGGGGTCCTGGGAGGATTTCAACTGACTTGAAGTCATGCATTATGGTGTGTGTAATTTAATACAAAAGTAATAGCTATAGATTTTCCAAACAGACCAGTAAAATCAGCACAATATATTGTTGCCATTGATTAGTACTACCTCCCTACACCTTCCATGCCATTACCTCTAGAGACCACTCACATGTAATTAACATACTTACTCACTGTTGCAATAAACCAGAAATCAAACCGTGGCATACATCAAACTGAGCCGAGCCAAACCTAGCTGTACTGATCTGGCCTGCATAAAACTGAGCCGAGCCAAACCAAGCTGTACTGATATGGCCTGCTTAAAACTGAGCTGAACCAAACCAAGCTGTACTGCTCTGGCCTGCATAAAACTGAGCCGAGCCAAACCAAGCTGTACTGATCTGGCCTGCATAAAACTGAGCTGAACCAAACCAAGCTGTACTGATCTGGCCTGCATAAAACTGAGCTGAACCAAACCAAGCTGTACTGATCTGGCCTGCATAAAACTGAGCCGAGCCAAACCAAGCTGTACTGATCTGGCCTGCTTAAAACTGAGCTGAACCAAACCAAGCTGTACTGATATGGCCTGCTTAAAACTGAGCTGAACCAAACCAAGCTGTACTGATATGGCCTGCATAAAACTGAGCCGAGCCAAACCAAGCTGTACTGATATGGCCTGCTTAAAACTGAGCTGAACCAAACCAAGCTGTACTGCTCTGGCCTGCATAAAACTGAGCCGAGCCAAACCAAGCTGTACTGATCTGGCCTGCATAAAACTGAGCCGAGCCAAACCAAGCTGTACTGATCTGGCCTGCATAAAACTGAGCCGAGCCAGATCAAGCTGTACTGATCTGGCCTGCATAAAACTGAGCCGAGCCAAACCAAGCTTGTCTGCATACGCATCCATCATACTTGCTGGAGGCGTGCTGAAAATAACATATCCAAGGCAGTACAATTTGTTTTGGGTCGGCACAATGTCTGAAAAGTGTCTAGCCTCGAGAGAACAAGAAAGAGAGAGTATTGATCTTTACCTGTAGTTCGCACCAGGCCACCTCCACCCAGGTCTCAGTGTCTAGGCCTTTGTAAACGGTCTTAAAGGCTCCCCTCCCCAGCTCAATGTCAAACTTCAGAAACCTCCCCCCCGGCGAGGTGGCCACGGCCTTCATCTCTGCCTCCTCCTCCTGCTCCCTGTCCCTCTCCTTCCCCGTCTGGGCAGGGGCGGAGGAGGGGGTGTCCTTGGCCCCGGGGTCCTGGGTGGTGCTGGGGCTGGATGGGTCATGGTGAGCGGTGTCGTGTCCTAGGGCTGCGGAAGCTGAGGCGGCGGTGGCGGTAGCGGCCTGGGCCCCGGTGAGGGTGAAGACTGAATCCAGGTGGGGGGCGGAGTGGGACACCTCTGGGGGGTCTGCCGCTACCTCGTCCTCCTCCTCGCAGATCTCCACACTCTTCCTGAAGAAACGCTTCTCTCTCCTCAGCCTCGGCCCGTGACCTCCTGACCCTGAAGCCACCACGGTCGCAGCCGGGGATGAGGGTGTGGAGAGAGACATAGGTCTAAACGGAGGTATCTCCTCTTCCTTAACATCTCTGTCCTCCATCTCTCCTCGACCTCCTCTACTTCCGCCTCCTCTTGGTCCTTCTCCTGTATCCCTACCCTCGGCGGCTCTCCTCTCCTGAGCCTGGGAGGAGGGGAAGTCAGAGGGGGTACTTTGCGTCCTTTCCCTCCTGCCATCCTCCTGCTCCGTCTCCTCCTCTCGCGCTCCATCAGTTTTCTCTGAGGAGTCCTCTGTCCCCGTGGGTTCTCCAGGGTCCGTCGCCATGGGGATGCCCCTCCTGCTCCCCGTCCTCTCCTCCTCCGACCCTCTGGTTCTTGTTCAGTCCCCGTCTCTCCTCTCTTTCTGTGGTCCTCTTCTTACCCACCTTCTAGGTTCTCTGGCTGCTGTTGTTCCAGTGTTGCTGGTGACTACGGGGCTGGGCCCTGCCACTAGAGGCTCCCGTCCTCCTCTCTCCTTTCTTTAGAGTCTTTACAGAGGCATAAAGAGGATGAGCAGCACAGTGCTTCTTATCTCCACTCCGTCCTAGATTTCTGTCCTTACTTTCTTTCTCTCCATCTCCTAAAGTGCATACCCTTTCCTGTGCACCTTACCAAGGGGACTAAACTCAATAGGCACCTCAATAAAGCCTCGCCTCAGCCAACCTTACTATATACACACGCTGAGGCAGAAGAAAGTGTTTAATGTCTCTGGGAAAGAGAGGGAAGCTGAGGGAAGCTACCTCTTCCTCCTCTTCTAGATAATCTTCTCTGTCAAAGTCTTAAGGTGAATCTCCTCAGGTAAATCCTGTGAAGAAAACAAACAAACACATTAGTATTCAGCAGGCTAGTATAGCGAGATGCGAATAACTTTCCACTGTTCAAGTCATATTCAAATCATTCATTTCCAAGAACACCAGTTTCAGTTTGATGTTTGATGTTCTGGGTATGATGGTGAGGTCAGTGGGGGACTGCACAGAGGGAGGATCTGAGAATAATCAAAGTTCTCAGCTATATCCTGGTACTATATTCCTTTCCACAGTCACTCCTGTCTGTCAAAGAATGCCTGCTCACAATGTGTAAAATCCTATCAAATCAAATTGTTCTTATTAATGGAGAAATGTTCATACACTCCTCAGAGGAATGGTTTCCTCATTTTGAATGTAACTTATTCCTAATAGGACACTTTAAACACTGCCTGGCTAGCACCAATTTATGCTGTTACTCCCAGGCATTTCCCCAGTGTCTGTTCCATCTCAAGTGTTGATTGCCTTCTAAAAAAGGCAATATTCTGCAATGTATTTTCTATTTCTGCAGTTGTTAGTAGCTAGTAGCAAAATTGTATCTTCTAAATTGCTACAATCCTTAATTTTCCAGCCAGCCGATACAGACTGTTTCTTTCAGTTTCAACCCTCATAAGTCTGCTGAAGAGATTCTCCAGTAATAGGATGCTGGATAACGCAGATGGCATGTTCCATGTTTCCAGTGTTTTTGGGTTCATTCTGAAGACTGTCAGGTGATTAATTCATTTTGGATTGGGGTGGCAGGGTAGCCTAGTTCAAACCTCCGAGCTGACAAGGTACAAATCTGTCGTTCTGCCCCTGAACAGGCAGTTAACCCACTGTTCCTAGGCCGTCATTGAAAATAAGAATTTGTTCTTAACTAACTTTCCTGGTAAAATAAAGGTGAAATTTAAAAAATTAAGAACAGGCCATGCTACAAGCTGCCCATGTATGGTGAGACTTGAGATAATGTAGGCCTACTCTGAGGGAAGGAACCATTAAAATCTGTTAATCAAAAACCCTGATGACAGGGCCGGTTCAACTAAGCTTTCTACAGCCCAGCACTCCTGTCATAGAATAATATCTTGTATAGTTTCGCTTTGAGTTTGTCATCAATCAGAATTTAGTGAGTGTGTTGCAATTTTAGTTGTGTTTGGTGGAGACCAATGGTGGAGATCATTAGTCAATACAGCGGTACTAAATCCTGTTCTGATGATTAAAAATGGATGATTCAGTACTATGGACCATTCATTCCTTCATTATTCATTCATGAGCAGAGGGATGCTCTTAGCGATCTGTCAACTCTTAGCGATATCTGTCAACTCGTACTTGTAGCTACTCTATTACACAGTAACAGCCTTTTCGTCTTGGTAAGCAACTCCAGTGTAGATTTGGCCTTGTGTTTTAGGTCTTATTGACCTGCTGAAAGGTTATTGACCTGCTGAAAGGTTATTGCCCTGCTGAAAGGTTATTGCCCTGCTGAAAGGTTATTGTCCTGCTGAAAGGTTATTGCCCTGCTGAAAGGTTATTGTCCTGCTGAAAGGTTATTGCCCTGCTGAAAGGTTATTGCCCTGCTGAAAGGTTATTGTCCTGCTGAAAGGTTATTGCCCTGCTGAAAGGTTATTGCCCTGCTGAAAGGTTATTGTCCTGCTGAAAGGTTATTGCCCTGCTGAAAGGTTATTGCCCTGCTGAAAAAAGGTTATTGCCCTGCTGAAAAAAGGTTATTGCCCTGCTGAAAAAAGGTTATTGCCCTGCTGAAAGGTTATTGCCCTGCTGAAAGGTTATTGCCCTGCTGAAAAAAGGTTATTGCCCTGCTGAAAAAAGGTTATTGCCCTGCTGAAAGGTTATTGCCCTGCTGAAAGGTTATTGTCCTGCTGAAAGGTTATTGCCCTGCTGAAAGGTTATTGCCCTGCTGAAAGGTTATTGTCCTGCTGAAAAAAGGTTATTGCCCTGCTGAAAGGTTATTGTCCTGCTGAATCTGTTGGAAAGCTTAGCTCTTTTCCGTTACTTTTTATAAATAAAAAAACTCCCTAGTCCTTGCTGATGACAAGCATACCCATAATGTGATGCAGCCACCACCATGCTTGAAAATATGAAGACTGGTACTCCGTGATTTGTTGTATTGGATTTGCCCCAAAAGCTTTGTATTCAGGACATAAAGTTAATTTTTTTGCCACATTTTTTGCAGTTTTACTTTTGTGTATTATTGCAAACAGGATGCATGTTTTGGAATATTTGTATTCTGAACAGGCTTCCTTATTTTTTACTTAGGTTAGTATTGTGGAGTAACGACAATGTTGTTGATCCATCCTCAGTTTTCTATCACATCCATTAATCTCTGTAACTATTTTAAAGTCACCATTGGCCTCATGGTGTAATCCTTGAGCGGTTTCCTTCCTCTCCTGCAACTGAGTTAGGAAGGACGCCTGTATCTTTCTTGTGACGGGGTGTATTAATACACCGTCCAAAAGCTCAATTCATAACCTCACCATGCTCATAGGGATATTCAATGTCTGCTTTTTTCCCCCATATACCAATAGGTGCCCTTCTTTGCGAAGCATTGGAAAACGTCCCTGGATCGGTCTTCGAAATTCACTACTCGACCGAGGGAACTTACAGATAATTGTATGTGTGGTGTACAGAGATGAGGTAGTCATAAAAATAAATAAATAATGTAAACACTATTATTACACACAGAGTGAGTCCATGAAACTTATTATGTGACTTAAGCACATTTTTACTCCTGAACATATTTAGGTTTGCCATAACAAAAGGGTTGAATACTTTGTTAATACATTTCAGCTTTTTATTTTTTATTAATTTGCACACATTTCGAAGAAGGTGCGAAGGCCAGTGAAACAAAATCTTAATTGAATCCATTTGAAATTCAGGCTGTAACACAACAAAATGAGGAAAAAGTCAAAGGGTGTGAATACATTCTGAAGGCACTGTACATTACTACTTAGACCCATACAGTACAGTAATACATGCTATTGCAAGCTCCTCCATCTGTGGCCTACGTTAAGGCTATAGTCTGTTTACAGAATGAGGATTGAGACAAAGATGAAAGGTAGACACTATAACTATAAAGAGCACAAACTCTATTCTGTCTGTAGATACATGTCATAGAGGTACTGTAGGTCCAGCTGCTGTCTAGTCAGGTAGCTACAGTGATATTATTCCAAACCTCTCAATTGACTTATACCTCTTTCACATTACAGTGCTAACCTGAACTTTTCTCTTTGTCCTTTCCTGTCCTTTGACCTTATCAATTGATGTGACCACAAACAAGGGAAAGGAACCAGAGTGGAGACAAACATATTATATAGGACAGACATTAGCCTGGTCCCAGATCTGTTTGTGCTATCTTACCAACTCCTATGGTCATTGAAAATGAATTGGACATGACAGCACAAAAATATCTGGGACCAGACAGTGGGGAATGGGGACAGACATTATATAAGTGAGTCTATGAATGAGACAGACATGGGTCGATAGGTAAGGCCTCAGCAGGAAATAGGTGACACGGGGGAATATCTCCTTTAAACAGGAGCTTATTCCCCAGTGTCCCCAGGGCAAGGAGTTCCCATGGAACAGAGTTATCACAGTGCATCAAACACATTCACACTGACACAGCCCATCCCTCTCTCCCTCACAGTCACTGACTCTCTCCTACACACACATTTACACACACGCATACACAAACACACACATATGCACACACACACACACACACACACACACACACACACACACACACACACACACACACACACACACACACACACACACATACACACACACACACACACACACACACACACACACACACACACACACACATATGCACACACACACACACACACACACACACACACACACACACACACAAGTATTGAATTTCAAGCACAGATTCAACTACAAAGAGCAGGGAGCTTATCGAAAGCCTCAAAGAGAACGGCAGTGATTGGTAGATGGGTAAGAATAACAAATCAGACATTGAATATGTCATTAAACATGGTCAAGATAATAATTATGCTGTGGATTATGTATTAAACCACCCAGACACATCAAAGATCTAGTCGTCCTTCTGAACTGAGCTGCAGGACAGGAAGGAAATTGCTTAGGGATGTCACCATGAGGCCATTGGTAATTTTAAAACGGTTACAAAGTTCAATGGCTGAGACAGGAGAAAACTGAGGATGGATCAACAATGTTGTAGTGACTCCACAATAATGACCTAAATGACAGATAGAAAAGAATGATAGAAATAATCCAAAACATGCATCAAAGCACAGAAGTAATACTGCAAAAAAACACAGCAAAGGAATACACTTTTTGGCCTGAATGCAAAGCCTTATGTTTGGGGCAAATTCAACACAAAACATCACAGCGTAACAGCTTCCTTATTTTCAAGCTTGGCGGTGGCTGCATCCTGGTATGGGTATGCTTGACATCGGCAAAAACTGGGGAGTTTTTCAGGATGAAAAGAAACGGGATGGAGCTAAGCTTAGGAAAAATTCTAGAGGAAACCTGCTTCAGTCTACTTTATACCAGGAATTCACCATTCAGTGGACAATAGCTTACAACACAAAGCCAAATATACACTGTAGTTGCTTACCAAGAACACAGTGAATGTTCCCGATTGGCCTAGTTACAGTTTTGACTTAAACAGACTTGAAAATCTATGGACTTGAACATTTCTGTCTAGCCATGATCCCCAACCCCTTGACAGAGCTTGTAGAATTTTGAAAAGAATAATGGGCAAATATTGCACAATCCATGTGTGCAAAGATTTTATAGACTTTCCCAAGAAGACTCATAGCTGTAATCTGAGGCTGGCACTAAGACAGCATTGAATGAGCTGTATTCTGCCATAAGAAAACAAGAAAACGCTCACCCAGAGGAGGCGCTCCTAGTACCTGGGGACTTTAATGCAGGGAAACTTAAATCCGTTTACCAAATTTCTATCAGCATGTTAAATGTGAAACCAGAGGAAAAAACACTGGACCATCTTTATTCCACACACAAAGACGCATACAAAGCTATCCCTCACCCTCCATTTGGCAAATCTGACCATAATTCTATCCTCCTGATTCCTGCTTACAAGCAAAAATTAAAGCAGGAAGCACCAGTGACTCGATCAATAAAAAAGTGGTCAGATGAAGTAGATACTAAGCTACAGGATTGTTAGCACAGACTGGAATATGTTCTGGGATTCCTCCAATGGCATTGAGGAGTAAACCACAGCTGTCATTGGCTTCATCAATAAGTGCATCGATGACGTCGTCCCCACAGTGACCGTACGTACATACCCCAACCAGAAGCCATGGATTACAGGCAACATCCGTACTGAGCTAAAGGCTAGAGCTGCCGCTTTCAAGGAGCGGGACTCTAACCCGAAAGCTTATAAGAAATCCAGCTATGCCCTCTGACAAACCATCAAACAGACAAAGCATCAATACAGGACTAAGATCGAATCGCACTACACCAGCTCTGACACTCGTCGGATGTGGTAGGGCTTGCAAACCATTACAGACTACAATGGGAAGCACAGCCGAGAGCTGCCCAGTGACACGAGCCCACCAGACGAGCTAAACTACTTCTATGCTCACTTCGAGGCAAATAATACTGAAACATGCATGAGAGCACCAGCTGTTCCGGAAGACTGTGTGATTACTCTCTCCGCAGCTGATGTGAGTAAGACCTTTAAACAGGTCAACATTCACAAGGCCGCAGGTCCAGACAGATTAACAGGACATATACTGAGAGCATGTGCTGACCGCCTGGCAAGTGTCTTCACTGACATTTTCAACTTCTCCCTGTTCGAGTCTGTAATACCAACATGTTTTAAGCAGACCACCATAGTGCCTGCGCCCAAGAACACTAAGGTAACCTGCCTTAATGACTACCAACCGGTAGTACTCACATCTGTAGCCATGAAGTGCTGGTCATGGCTAACATCAACACCCTTATTCCAGAAACCCTAGACCCACTCCAATTTGCATACCGCCCCAACAGATCCACAGATGATGCAATCACTATTGCACTCCACACTGCCCTTTCTAGAGGTCGACCGATTAATCAGAATGGCCGATTAATTAGGGACGATTTCAAGTTTTCATAACAATCGGAAATCTGTATTTTTGGGCGCCTATTATGCCTAATTAAACAAAAATACACCTTTATTTAATCTTTATTTAACTAGGCAAGTCAGTTAAGAACACATTCTTATTTTCAATGATGGCCTAGGAACGGTGTGTTAACTGCCTCGTTCAGGGGCAGAATGATAGATTTTCACCTTGTCAGCTCAGGGATTCAATCTCGCAACCTTACAGTTAACTAGTCCGACGCAATAACGACTTGCCTCTCTCTCGTTGCCCTCCACAAGGAGACTGCCTGTTACACGAATGCAGTAAGCCAAGGTAAGTTGCTAGCTACCATTAAACTTATCTTATAAAAAACAATCAATCAATCATAATCACTAGTTAACTACACATGGTTGATGATATTACTAGATATTATCTAGCGTGTCCTGCGTTGCATATAATCTGACTGAGCATACAAGTATCTGACTGAGCAGTGCTAGGCAGAGGCAGGCGCGTAAACATTCATTCAAACAGCATTTTCGTGTGTTTTGCCAGCAGCTCTTCGTTGTGCGTCAAGCATTGCGCTGTTTATGACTTCAAGCCTATCAACTCCCGAGATGAGGCTGGTGTAACCGAAGTGAAATGGCTAGCTAGTTAGCGCGCGCTAATTGCATTTCAAACGTCACTCGATCTGAGCTTGTGGTTGTTTCCCTTGCTTTGCATGGGTAATGCTGCTTTGAGGGTGGCTGTTGTCGTTGTGTTCCTGGTTTGAGCCCAGGGAGGAGCGAGGAGAGGGACGGAAGCTATACTGTTACACTGGCAATACTAAAGTGCCTATAAGAACATTCAATAGTCAAAGGTTAATGAAATACAAATGGTATAGAGGGAAATAGTCCTATAATTCCTATAATAACTACAACCTAAAACTTCTTACCTGAGAATATTGAAGACTCATGTTAAAAGGAACCATCAGCTTTCATATGTTCTCATGTTCTGAGCAAGGAACTTAAACGTTAGCTTTCTTACATGGCACATATTGCACTTTTACTTTCTTCTCCAGCACTTTGTTTTTGCATTATTTAAACAAAATTGAACATGTTTCATTATTTATTTGAGGCTAAATTGATTTTATTGATATATTATATTAAGTTAAAATAAGTGTTAATTCAGTATTGTTGTAATTGTCATTATTACAAATAAATAAATTAAAAGCTGGTGGTTCCTTTTAACATGAGTCTTCAATATTCCCAGGTAAGAAGTTTTAGGTTGTTGTTATTATAGGAATTATAGGACTATTTCCCTCTATACCATGTGTATTTCATTAACCTTTGACTATTAGATGTTCTTATAGGCACTTTAGTATTGCCAGTGTAAGTATAGCTTCCGTCCCTCTCCTCACTCCTCCCTGGGCTCGAACCAGGAACACAACAACAGCCACCCTCGAAGCAGCGTTACCCATGCAGAGCAAGGGAAACAACCACTCCAAGGCTCAGAGCGAGTGACGTTTGAAAACATTATTAGCGCGCGCTAACTAGCCAGCCATTTCACTTCGGTTACACCAGCCTCATCTCGGGAGTTGATAGGCTTGAAGTCATAAACAGCGCAATGCTTGACGCACAACGAAGAGCTGCTGGCAAAACGCACGAAAGTGCTGTTTGAATGAATGTTTACGTGCCTGCTTCTGACCAGCACTGCTCAGTCAGATACTTAGATACTTGTATGCTCAGTCAGATTATATGCAACGCAGGACACGCTAGATAATATCTAGTAATATCATCAACCATGTGTAGTTAACTAGTGATTATGACTGATTGATTGTTTTTATAAAATAAGTTTAATGCTAGCTAACAATTTACCTTGACTTACTGCATTCGCGTAACAGGCAGTCTCCTTGTGGAGGGCAATGAGAGAGAGAGGCAAGTCGTTATAGCCTTGGACTAGTTAAATGTACGGTTGCAAGATTGTATCCCCCTGAGCTGACAATGTGAAAATCTGTTGTTCTGCCCCTGAACGAGGCAGTTAATCCACCGTTCCTAGGCCGTCATTGTAAAATAAGAATGTGTTCTTAACTGACTTGCCTAGTTAAATAAAGATTAAATAAAGGTGTAAAATATATAAATATATATGTTTTTTTTTATATATTCCAAATCGGTGCCCAAAAATACCGATTTTCGATTGTTATGAAAACTTGAAATCGTCCCTAATTAATCGTCCATTCCGATTAATCGGTCGACCTCTAATACACACACAACTTTACCATACGTGCGTGCACACAAACACATGTCCTCTTTAAAAAAAATAACAAATCCTGACACCAGGGAAATTACCTCCCAAATTGGCAGCAAATATGATAAATATCAGTGGTCATAAGAGATAAGGATAACAAACAAAATACTGCTTAGACAAAGCCTGGTTTTGGGAGGCTTTGTATGGTGTGTGTCCCAAATGGCAACATATTTCCTAAATAGTGCACTACTTTTTACCAGGGCCCTGCTCAAAAGGAGTGCACTATATAGGAAATATGTTGCCATTTGGATCGTAGACCCTGTGTTTTTGTGTGAAGGCACATGTTCACAATCACATCATGTCACTGCTGGTCTGAATCTCATCCATTCAGCCTTGCAGTAATGGAGTTACATCAAGTAGGCCTACATGTAATGAGATCTGAACATCCAGCTGTGTTCTGCCTCCCTGTCCCTCCAGGCCCTTTATGGACCATATAGGTGTGGACACTTGACATGCAGCCTAATATATATATTTTTTTAATGCACAGCAGAAATCATCATGACTCTTTCAGTTGATTATTACGAATCGTTTACAATTTGCCAATTACTGCTCAGTTCCATTTAACCCCAAACTTCTCTCTGAAACTGGAACTCAAAGTAGATTTTTTTTTACAGTCTACTGCAAACATGACAAACTAGCTACAGTAAAATGTGTCACGTGGTAACCCCATACTTCTCTAATGAAACATGAACTCAAAGTTTGAAAATGTAGTTAATGTACAGGCTAATGCAAGCATGGGAAACTGAATTCCATCACACAATTTAGGCTACCACAGTCTCCATCACATAGTACACCATGGACATGGACAACAGAGGGTCCCTCTGTACCACAGAGTCGCTGCACTGCAAACATAACAAACACTGTGCTCCCGCTTTCCCTCTCTCCCTTCTTTTTCATCCCTCCCTTCATGGGCATACACACATTAATCCCCTGGGACTGAACAACTTCTGGTGATTTAGTCAGGCGGACAAAGGAGGAGCCTGGGGAATGGGGTGCGTGCCAGTGTGTGTTTGTGTTTCACTGTGTGCGTGGTCGTGCATGTGTGTTGGGGGGGGGGGGGGGGGGGGGGGTGCAGTGTTTGTGTGTGTGTGTGTGTGTGAGTGTGTGGACAGAAAGGGAATGAGAGTGGAGAGAGGGGACATCAAGGTTCCAAATTGAAAGAAAGAAAGAGAGAGAGAGCGCGAGAGAGGGAGAGAGATTTAGAGAAAAAGAGTGGCAGGTGAGCGTTGGGTCAGTAACCAAAAAGTTGCTGGTTCAAATCCATGAACCGACTTGGTGAAAAATCTGTTGATATGCCCTTGAGCAAGGCACTTAACCCTGGACCAGAGCGACTGTAAATGTGCGGAGAAAGAAGCAATGGGGCTGGCTGGTTTGAAGGGGTGGGAAAAATGTTGTGTGAAAGAGAACAAGAGAGAAATGAAGGGGGGGGGCACAGACAAAAAAGGGGGTTGTGGGGGATTCTCCCTGATTAAATATGCCAGTGTTTGTGTGAATGAAAGCAGTGACTATAGCTACATTTCTGCTTGAACAAAAACAACTACTGTTTGCACAGGGATGAATAGGACAGAGAACATGAGAAAAAGAGAGGAACGAGAGTGGATGGATTGGGGATAGAGAAAAATGACTGGAGCTATTTGATTCCATTAGCATAGTAATATTTCCATAGGCTGAGTGGCTGGTTGTGTTCGAATACCCATACTAGTGTACTAAATATTATACAATATTTTTTTTTTTAATAATATGTGAAATTTGTAGAAATAGTACTCGGAAGGCGCCATCCAATACCCGCCAGTCATTCATTTTGGTACAGCGCGTCAATTTATCTCATTATCAGATGTTGTCAAACATGTCGGAAAAGACGAGTGAATTCTACTAGATCAACTGCCGAAATGCAGTTTAAGTGTGTAGTGCGCTAGTATTGGTATTCAGACATGGCCACTGACTGTGACTAGGAGCAGAAGCTCGGTGAGTTTTGCCCTGTGGCGTATTGCTCCGTCCAGGGCACAGCAGTTTGGTCATAGAAATAAAATCACTGCACAAATCGCCGCCAATACACTCATTATGACATAATTGACTTAAATAGTGATCTATTTGTGTTTGGTGCCCCGTTGCCACATGGGGGTCACTGCTTTGGTGCCCCGGTGCCACGCTGCCCTATCGACCCACACTACTGGTGGGTTCAAACCCTTCAGGGGGGCGGGGAGACTTGGCATGTCCGTGACCCGGGACAACACCCTGTTGTTCTCTGCAAACATCAAAGCAGTGACCCGCTCTACAATATCAGTAGAATACGACCTTTACTCACACAGGAAGTGGTGCCGGTCCTAATCCAGGCACTTGTCATCTTCTGTCTGGACTACTGCAACTCTCTGTTGGCTGGGGTCCCCGTTGCTGCCATCAAACCCCTGCAATTTAGCCAGAATAGCTCAGTCCGTCTGGTGTTCAACCTCCCCAAGTTCTCCCATGTCACCCTGCTCCTCCGCACAGTCCACTGGCTTCCAGTCTAAGCTCGCATCATCTTCAAGGTGCTTGCCTATGGAGCTGCAAGGGGAAATGCCTCTCCATACCTTCAGGCTATGCTCAAACCCTACATCTCAACCCAAGCACTCCGTTCTGCCACCTCTGGTCTCTTTGCATCCCACCCCTGCGGTAGGGAAGCTCCCACTCAGCCCAGTCAAAGCTCTTCTATGTCCTGGAACAAGCTTCCCCTAAAGTCAGGACAGTGGAGTCCCTGCCTAACTTCCAAAAACTTCTGAAACCCTACCTCTTCAAATAGTATCTTAAATAACCCCACGAGGACTGGGGGAGGGACGTGGATGAAGGGGAAGGGGAGGCGATGAAGGAACGCAGGTAGGAAAGGGGAACGAGGGCGAGGACCTGCCACGGAAGAGGACATGGGAAGGGGACAGGGGTTGAGGCGGGACACTGGTGAGGGGAGGAGGGGACAGGGGGGAGGTGGGACACTGGTGAGGGGAGGAGGGGACACGGATGGAGGAACTCTCATAAGCCCGTTAAAGGCCTGCTCGTTAGCTCCTGCTGATTAATCCTGTGAGCACAGCACCGAAACCGACCGCCAGGGAGGTGTGTGTGTGTATGAATGTGTGTGTGTGAATGTGTTTGTCTGTGTGTTGGAAAGAAAGAAAAGTTTGAATACAAGAGTTGTTGCTACACTGTCCTCTGCCTGGCAACACACCTAAATAAGGCCATTCAAAGGATTGTAGACATCTGAGCCTGAGGAAGACCTTTGCACAATAAAAACATTGCACAATAAAACTGTGGGAGCATTTGTACAGTGGCAGGTATCTATCATTCAGATATCAGTGGCAGGTATCTATCATTCAGACATCAGTGGCAGGTATCTATCATTCAGACATCAGTAGCAGGTATCTATCATTCAGACATCAGTAGCAGGTATCTATCATTCAGACATCAGTGGCAGGTATCTATCATTCAGACATCAGTAGCAGGTATCTATCATTCAGACATCAGTAGCAGGTATCTATCATTCAGACATCAGTAGCAGGTATCTATCATTCAGACATCAGTAGCAGGTATCTATCATTCAGACATCAGTAGCAGGTATCTATCATTCAGACATCAGTAGCAGGTATCTATCATTCAGACATCAGTAGCAGGTATCTATCATTCAGACATCAGTAGCAGGTATCTATCATTCAGACATCAGTAGCAGGTATCTATCATTCAGACATCAGTAGCAGGTATCTATCATTCAATCATCAGTGGCAGGTATCTATCATTCAGACATCAGTGGAAGGTATCTATATCATTCAGACATCAGTAGCAGGTATCTATCATTCAGACATCTGAGCTTACATTTCAATCTCAGAAGGATGAATAGTGATACAGTACTTTGATGACGAGATGAAAGCATGTGTCCTATTAGTCAAAGTATCAAGTACCAGTCATTTTGTATTCAATCAAAGGCTACTGGAAAATCCTAAAGGCATACCCGTAACTGGAACTGTCCTGGGGTCAATGCATGATTCATGTAAAAGCTTCATTTATTTCTCTGGTTGGACGTATGTGATGAGGGATGGATACCGAGATGAACAGAGATGCTGGGTAAAGAGCCTATATAAAGCAACACCTGGGACAGTCTGACTAATTTACAGTTGAAGTCGGATGTTTGCATACACCTTAGCCAAATACATTTAAGGAATTTTCACAATTCCTGACATTTAATCCTATTAAATATTCCCTGTCTTAGGTCAGTTAGGATCACCACTTCATTTTAAGAATGTGAAATGTCAGAATAATAGTAGAGAGAGTGATTTATTTCAACTTTTATTTCTTTCATCACATTCCCAGTGGGTCAAAAGTTAATATACACTAAATTAGTATTTAGTAGCATTGCCTTTAAATTGTTTAACTTCGGTCAAACGTTTTAGGTAGCCTTCCACAAGCTTCCCAAAATAAGTTGGGTGAATTTTGGCCCATTCCTCCTGACAGAGATGGCGTAACTGAGTCAGGTTTGTAGGCCTCCTTGCTTGCACACGCTTTTTCAGTACTGCCCACAAATGTTCTATGGAATTGAGGTCAGGGCTTTGTGATGGCCACTCAAATACCTTGACATTGTTGCCCTTAAGCCATTTTGCCACAACTTTGGTTATGTAAGTATGCTTGAGATCATTGTCCATTTGGAAGACCCATTTGCGACCAAGCTTTAACTTCCTGACTGATGTCTTGAGATGTTGCTTCAATATATTCACATAATTTCCCCTCCTCATGATGCCATGTATTTTGTGAAGTGCACCAGTCCCTCCTGCAGCAAAGCACCCCCACAACATGATGCTGCCACCCCTGTGCTTCACGGTTGGGATGGTGTTCTTCGGCTTGCAAGCCTCCCCCTTTTTCCTCCAAACATAACGATGGTCATTATGGCCAAACAGTTCTATTTTTATTTCATCAAACCAGAGGACATTTCTCCAAAAAGTATGATCTTTGTCCCCATGTGCAGTTGCAAACCGTAGTCTGGCTTTTTTTATGGCGGTTTTGGAGCAGTGGCTTCTACCTTCTACCTTGCTCATTTTACTGTGGATATAGATACTTTCGTACCTGTTTCCTCCAGCATCTTCACAAGGTCCTTTGCTGTTGTTCTGGGATTGATTTGCTCTTTTCGCACCGAAGTACGTTCATCTCTAGGAGACAGAATGTGTCTCCTTCCTGAGCGGTATGACGGCTGCGTGGTCCCATGGTGTTTACCTGCGTACTATTGTTTGCACAGATTAACGTGGTACCTTCAGGCGTTTGGAAATTGTACCCAAGGAAGAACCTGACTTGTGGAGGTCTACAAAAAAAATGTATGAGGTCTTGGCTGATTTATTTTGATTTTACCATGATGTCAAGCAAAGAGGCACTGAGTTTGAAGGTAGGCCTTGAAATACATTCACAGGTACACCTCCAATTGACTCAAATTATGTCAATTAGCCTTTCAGAAGATTCTAAAGCCATGACATAATTTTCTAGAATTTTCCAAGCTGTTTAAAGGCACAGTCAACTTAGTGTATGTAAACTTCTGACCCACTGTAATTGTGATACAGTGAATTATAAGTGAAATAAGTCTGTAAACAATTGTTGGAACAATGACTTGTCATGCACAAAGTAGATGTCCTAACCAACTTGCCAAAACTATGTTAACAAGACATTTGTGGAGTGGTTGAAAAATGAGTTTTAATGACTCCAACCTTAGTGTATGTAAACTTTCGACTTAAACTGTATATCAACGCCCAAAACACACTGCTTCAGCTAACAGGTCTAGACTTGAGCAACATACCAGGAAGAGGAATAGTTTGTGTTTGGATAGAAGCTGAATGAAAATGTGCACTTGTACACAGACATCAGACCGTCCAACAACAACAACAACACAGTTTATAATAAGAATCTATTTTGAAGAGAGATGTTCAAAGACATAAAATGCCTTATCTAACTTTGAAAAGAGAAGTTAAACTTCCTTCCTCTCCTCTAATCATAATCACCATCACAGTATCCGACTCTTTGATAGTGTTTCTCCTGTCCTGTATTTAGACTGGGACTTGGAACTTCCATACAACACTCAAACACACAGTGGTTGTTCTCTTCCCATTGGAGGAACCCAAGACTTAAGAACACAACAACTACTATTGTCCAATCCAGGTCAAGCATGTGACACTGAGGGCAGTGTAGGTAGCAAGCACACAGAGGACCTTTAGATCCCTCAGAGAGGGAGGGGACTGAGATCCCTCAGAGAGAGAGGGGGGAAGAGAAAGAGAGAGGGGGGGGGAGAGCGAGTGAGATCACTCAGAGAGAGAGAGAGAGAGAGAGTGCGAGTGCAAGTGCGAGTGAGATCACTCAGAGAGACGAGAGTGAGAGGAAGGAGTATTATCTAACTGTCTATTATTCTGCTGTCCCACTCCCCCTCTCTTCTCTTCTCCTGTCCCCTTCTCTTCTCCTCTCTCCTGTCCTCCCCTCTCTGCTCGCTTCTCCTCTCCTGTCGACTCTCCTCTTCTCCTCTCTCCTGTCCCATCTCCTCTCGTGTCTCCTTCTCTTTTCCCCCCTCTCTTTTCCTCTCTCCTGTCCTCCCCTGTCCCTCCTCTCCTGTCCCCTCTCCTCTTCTCCAACACCGTCCTCCCATCCCCTCCCCCCTCTTCTCCTCTTTACTCATTTCTTCTGTCCCCTCCTTTCTTCTGTCCCTTGTCCTCCCCTTCCCTCTTCCACTCAACAGTCTATCTAATCCAGGTGAGAGGGCCTTAATCAGCGGATGTATCTGTGATGAGTCAGGATTACAACATGTTACTAAAGTGTCTTAGGTCTACTACTGAGATGACGCTCTGATCCCAATGGATGAATTAAGCTGTTTTAATACAACATACTACTGAGCAGATCACCTCTGACCTGAAATCATTTAGTATTAGGAGTTACACATGTTACTGAAGGGACCTAGGCCTACTACTGGAGTGGAGCATCATCTACTCAAGCTCCCATCTCTATGGATGAATGAGCACTTTTATTACTATGCCCACTACACATGCTACTAAAGTGGTTTAATATTCCTGGAGCCCTCGCCCATGGTGGATGGAGCTCTCGCCCGTGGTGGATGGAGCCCTCGCCCGTGGTGGATGGAGCTCTCGCCCGTGGTGGATGGAGCCCTCGCCCGTGGTGGATGATGCTCTCGCCCGTGGTGGATGGATCCCTCGCCCGTGGTGGATGGAGCCCTCGCCCGTGGTGGATGGAGCCCTCGCCCGTGGTGGATGGAGCCCTCGCCCGTGGTGGATGGAGCTCTCGCCCGTGGTGGATGGAGCTCTCGCCCGTGGTGGAAGGAGCCCTCGCCCGTGGTGGAAGGAGCCCTCACCCGTGGTGGATGGACAGGCCTGCTGTTTTAGGTCTAGGCCACTACATATCATACTACTGATCAAATTGGATTAACAGAATGGCCAAAGCCTCTCAGACCACGGCACATATTTTATTTCTATGCTACTGAGTGTCCCCTCTGAACCAAACTGTTTCATAGTTCATATTAGAATAGTGATTTATTATAAGCTGTACTCTTTATGGTTTTCAGTGACTGGGATCAGGGGGTTAATGTATTAAGTCCTCAGCATTTTTATCAAGAAGGAGTGGTCTGATAATGACTTGAGTACATCACTATTATAGGACATGGCTGAACCAAAAATGGCACCATATCCCCTATATGGTGCATTACTTTTAACCAGGGCCCTATTGGCTCTGTTCAATGTAGTGCACTATATAGGGAATAGGGTGCCATTTCAGACGCTACCATCTGCTATTACTCCCAGTGGGGGGATCCAATAAAACATTATACCAGTGCTTCGATGCTCTCTTTTAGCAAACTTTTTTTAAACAAAAAATGTGTATTTTGAATCATCACTATGTATATGTATATATATAAAACATTTAATAATAATAAAAGAGGATAATAATTTGGCAATGGCAATTCTGATTTACAAATGGACAAGCCAGTGACAGCCAATTGTAGTCATTTTTACAGGCTGTAGTATAGGGCCATGTGTGGTTGTCATCAGAAGACACATCATGTTGATGGATTCTAATTTGACCTTAACATAAAAGCAAAACGCAATTAATGATGGTGTTTGTAGCCTATAGCATGATATTGTTTACAATAAACACAACACGGCCAAGCGCAGGTCCTTCCTCAAAAGGCTCCTCTTGCTGGCTGACTGCTGGCTGGAGCAGACTGTAGAAGCCGTGGCAGGATAAATGTTGTCACCTAGCGCGCGAGGGTTTGCTATAATTTATGATTGACACGTCAGATTGAAATCCCACAAAAATCATAAATGGATACGCCAGGTTATAATAAGGCAATATATTTGTTGTTTCAGCAGGGGAAGCTAAAATACCGTAACAAGCAATTGGCAAATAATACATTTGATGGCATTTTCCATGGAGCAGGCGCACGGGCGCGAATTACTAGGCTATCCAGCACTACAGAAATCTGACATAACGCAAACAACCTATGAAAAAAGATATGAATTTAGAAGCCTGCCCTGTGCTGGGGATTAAATAAGAAAATGTGAGGCACGATATCACCGAGTAGAAGCATTTAACTCCCCAATTAGACATCATGGTAGTTAGCGTACAATAACAGACTGCAACACCTAAGCTACCCTGGTGAACAGAAATAGGGATTCTATTCCAAGCTGTCCAGCACTGTTGGAAATTCGTTACAATTGAAACAATGTAGCAAGAAAACAAGAAAACTGCACTTACCTAAATGTATCATCTCGTGACGTCCGTTCTGATTTTTTTAGGCAAACTGGTAACCCAGACAGCTAGCAAGCTAGCTAAACAAGCCCTATAATTTATATTCCGTTATGTAGCTACACAAATTATTTCAAACGTTGCTCAAGCGACCTTTAAATTTCACTTCATTGCCTTTAATGATTTTAACAGCAATATTCCATCAGATTATGCAAGATACGACTCATTTTCAAATGATATCCTTTTTCAAATTTGAGCTTCACCATTAGTGCGTGTCGGTAAATCCAAGTTTGAAAATCCCAACTAGAGTCGAGTCTTTCTAAATCTACACTAGAGCAGGCAGGAGGTCTAACGGTATGTGCCACCCAGATGATGCGACATAAATGTATATACACTTATACATGCAGATACCTTCAGACGTTACTTTATGTACATAATTTACAAGATAGGAGTCACACGGCCATCTGTGTACAAGGTGTAACTGCACGCGCTTGCTGGCTTCTCCATTCCTCTCGACAACCCGCGAGGAGGCTTTGATGTGCGCACGCGAGCGCTGCTGAAATGGGCCATAAGAGGGCGGCATTCAACTCGCCTGCATTCTGTTGTGGCCTCTCCCATTTGAATTAAATATTGCATTACACAGTAGTAAGCCCCATTTCATTGTTGTCTTGCAAATACGGTTATGTAAATGATCTGCTCTACATTACATTTGAGTTCTTCTTCTTACATTTAGATTGGGCATGCTAGACATGTCTGTAATTGCACGTAACAAAAATATATGACTTGTCATTTGTGAAATTGATGTTTAGCCGTCATTTCCCCATTTCTTATGCATCGGCTCAAATTCAAGGACGGGGTTTAGCATATAATTTTCATAATGCCCAAAAAGCATACAGATGGAATAATGGTCACATTCCACAAAACATGACAAAGAAAGAGATCTCAGTGAAAGGGGGCCATTTTCTTCCCATTCCGCAGACCCCTGTTAAGGCACTCACACAAGTACAGAATGAACTGAATAACCCCGTCTTTTGGCGCCCCCTAATGGGTTTAAACAGATGACTGCTGTCTGTCCACAGTGCATGACACTGCTTCATATTCTTCATGGAGCATGCAGATGGGGGCATTATGCATGACTTCCCACAGATCTGGGGCTGCATGTAACAAGACTGAGGAGAGGTGCTGATCTAGGATCAGCTTCGATTTTAAGATAATGGACAGGAGGGAACCAAGGGCTGCACTGTATGTCTCAAGAGCATCAGTGCTGACCTGTGGTCAGTTTTGCCTTTTATATCACAATGTCTTCTGTACATTGAGTTGACATCAGCTTTTTCAATCGTTCACATTGTCATTACATCAACCCGTAAAGAAGATTGCAGTAATCAGATGACCAAATACATACTTAACATGCAGTCATTCTCCACAAAGGATAGCCTATAAAATTCACTCAAAACATTATTTGGTCCTAGATGGTTTGCGCTCTTGCGAACTCCATTGCACATTGTCAAGCCATGACAATCATTGACATAAGAATTGGCATGATAGCACATACAGACTGGCCCTCAGGCTGAACCACACCTCACACAGAGATTTATATATTTAAAAAAAAAAATAGTGTAAGTCACAAAAATGAATAGTAGAATTCTATAGTTCACTTGGTCTCACAGCACTTATTCCTGGAACAAAACATTCTGCGAAGTTTGTTTCGAGTGTATTGAAAATGTAACAAGTGGTGTATATTTAATCAAATTCAGAGAACAAAATACGCAAGATACCTATCAAATTGAAAAAAAAAATCATAATAATACAATATCCAAATCAACAACAGTGAATAGTGAATAGTGAACAATGAATAGTGTTGTTATCCAACAGTACAATCATGTTTTAGGCACTGAAGTCCACTCTAGTGTGAAATCAAACCATGAATATAGCCTACGAGGTGTAAAAATAAGTATCTATAAGATTCTAGACTAGGTCTATTCCAAGTTAAATACACAAGATTGGAACATTTTGACAGAATGTATTTGAGTAAACTGCTGTGCAGCAATCACTGTTCTCTTTCAGAAAATGTTGGCTGGTCCTTTGCATGGGGTGATGGCTGGTCCTTTGCATGGGGTGTTGGCTGGTCCTTTGCATGAGGTGTTGGCTGGTCCTTTGCATGGGGTGTTGGCTGGTCCTTTGCATGGGGTGATGGCTGGTCCTTTGCATGGGGTGATGGCTGGTCCTTTGCATGGGGTGATGGCTGGTCCTTTGCATGGGGTGTTGGCTGGTCCTTTGCATGGGGTGTTGGCTGGTCCTTTGCATGGGGTGTTGGCTGGTCCTTTGCATGAGGTGTTGGCTGGTCCTTTGCATGGGGTGTTGGCTGGTCCTTTGCATGGGGTGATGGCTGGTCCTTTGCATGGGGTGATGGCTGGTCCTTTGCATGGGGTGATGGCTGGTCCTTTGCATGGGGTGATGGCTGGTCCTTTGCATGGGGTGTTGGCTGGTCCTTTGCATGGGGTGATGGCTGGTCCTTTGCATGGGGTGTTGGCTGGTCCTTTGCATGGGGTGATGGCTGGTCCTTTGCATGGGGTGATGGCTGGTCCTTTGCATGGGGTGTTGGCTGGTCCTTTGCATGAGGTGTTGGCTGGTCCTTTGCATGGGGTGTTGGCTGGTCCTTTGCATGGGGTGATGGCTGGTCCTTTGCATGGGGTGATGGCTGGTCCTTTGCATGGGGTGATGGCTGGTCCTTTGCATGAGGTGTTGGCTGGTCCTTTGCATGGGGTGATGGCTGGTCCTTTGCATGGGGTGATGGCTGGTCCTTTGCATGGGGTGTTGGCTGGTCCTTTGCATGGGGTGTTGGCTGGTCCTTTGCATGGGGTGATGTACGTTTCCTTTAACAATCAGTCTTTAAGATAGATGACACAGAAACCTTGGTATAAAACTATTTAGTAATTAAATGCAATTGCAGACAGAGTTTCACACACAGAATACCTCAATATTCTATAGTAAAGATCTGTGTGGCGAAACAAGAGACAACACTCTTTATACAACCTACCGTCAATCATATCTTAACATTGTTGCATTGGATTAGATACAAAGTATCTAAAATTAGAAAAACATGTATAGACTGTGGTTTCTCACTCTACTATCTCGGCCTTGAGGCTGTGTGACTGTCAGCAGGTGCAGACAATTCTCAGCCAGAGAACTAAAGCAGTACATCTCCATTTACCCAGTACTTTTCCATCACTGAGCATTGCAAGCATACAAAGGTCATCACATATATACAGTAATCATGGCATTGGTGTAGCCCCACATCTGACCCCAGGGTAACCCTCACATAAAAGGTGGTTATTAGCACTTGGTCCCAGATCTGTTTGTGCTTCTGGCAACTCCATTCCACCTTGTCAAGCCAAATGTTTGACATGACAACGAGTTGGCATGATGGAACAAACAGACTGGCACTCAGGCTAGCACAACTAGATTGAAATCTACAATTTAATATATTAAACTATGCATACAAAATATATATTAATGCATTTTAATTTATCATAACATACAATATCCTTCCTAGAACAGCCAGCAATAATATGTTGCTAGTGAATCCTAATTGTATTCTGTTTGCGATTTCCGTTCATATAGGCAGCATTATCTGCCCTCTTCCTGTGCATTTGCAGGGTTTTACAGACATTACTTCTTTAATATTTTCTTTTTTTCTATCCAGCATACATTTTTCCCTTATCTGTGCATCAAACATTTGGTCTCTGAAATATCCATGTCCTCCTACGTGGTCATTCCCAGGAACATCGAGCCTCAAACACTTAAATCAATTCCTAGTTCAAATGTCAAGTCCAAACAGTTGCTTCAACAAGTTAGCATATCAACCATCAGGCCAGCTTGCTACCAGCATTGTGACAGTGAGTCAGTCCACTAAAGAGAAGATGTACTTTGCAGCACGTGTTACTTGACAAAAATAACAAAAAGTGAAGGGAAAAAAAAGTATTGTAAGAGTCTTTACCTCCCTGTAGTTACATGATATTGTAACAGAGCATCATTTATCCAACTGTAGTCGTGCAATACCAATACCATACTCAAGTCTCATTAATCCTTAAAACCAGAGCCCTTCGTTCTCAAAAGGTGCTAGTCCTTAGAACCAGAGGCCTTCGTTCTCAAAAGGTGCTAGTCCTTAGAACCAGAGGCCTTCGTTCTCAAAAGGTGCTAGTCCTTAGAACCAGAGGCCTTCGTTCTCAAAAGGTGCTAGTCCTTAGAACCAGAGGCCTTCGTTCTCAAAAGGTTCTAGTCCTTAGAAACAGGTTGCGTTCCAACTCTCCAACCCTTCTCCCAAAGTGTGCACTTGTCTTGCACACTCCCAGTATTTAAAAGCATTGGATCCATGTAGGGCATAAGCATCATCTGAGAAGAGTGGAGGAAGGGAGGGATACAAGCAGAGTGTGTTTAACCCTCTGAAGGGGAACGGAGGGGGACACAGCCATCCATTTCCAGAGACTCAGGCCAGCCTTCGTACTTGTTACTGTTCTTACTGTTCTTCATACGCTGGGGGGGGGGGGGGGGGGGGGGGGTGAGAGAGAGAGACACAGGCAGAGAGAGAGGGCATGAACATTAGGCTTTACAGAACAAACACACTGACAGAGCCATAGATATAACACAGAGTTACGAGCAGAGCTATGAGGAGAACAGTGAGTGTACAGATACGTCATCACGCGTAATCACAGAGGTCACGTATCCTTATCTCATGCACACGTAGATGTACAAGCACATCCAATTATAAACGCAGCAACTACGCTGGATAGCCATTTTGCTTGGCGCTCTTGCGTTGTTCGTACGGTATAAATTATATATAGTTTAGGCTTTAAGTAAAGGTAGTCTACCTGTTCGAATGGACTCTTGTTCTCGATGCCCTTGGCTCCTACAAACACCCAGCTGTCTCTGAAGGTGAGCTCCCTCACTGCTGTGCTACCCAGCTCCTCAAACAGACGACGAGCCTCGTCATTTAATCTGCCGCGGGTGTTAGGAGAGGGAGACAGACAGTTGCAGTAAAGTAGGCCAGCTAGATGAATGTCCATTTTGAGTTTGGGAAGCCCTGCCATACAGTACAACATACCACTTTTGTATAGTTTAACACCAAACATAATTTTCACTTAGTAATGTTTACAATTGTAAGAATAGACTGGTAGATTTACCAGTTGTCAATATGTTCAATTTGGTTTTGTTAAGCATTTTGCAAGATTGTGGTGACTGTAAAACAACCCCTTTAGTGCTGTGTGTGTGAGTCATGTGCCATGAAGCGTAATATTATAACCACACAGCGCTGAAAGCCTTGCACAGGACTGGGGCTCACTTAGTAATGTCCATGCTAGACTCTTACTTTGTGGCAGGATCGTCAAAGGAAGCTACAAACACAAGTGTTCCCTCATGTAAAGGTAGGAGATACTTCAACAGGTCAGTAACATCTGAGAATGGAAGACAGAAGGGTAGGATGAAGCCTATTAAAGTACCTGTATTTAACTGAACAATATGTAGAGGGGCGTTAAGCCACTTTTAACCTCTTGTACAGTGAAAATATTGAAGATAATGATGTATAAAATAAACTCATTTAAATATTACGAACATGCACCAAATGACACCAGGACATCAGTATAAAGGTGTTTAATCCTCTTACCTCCTGCCCACATATCAAATGATTTTGTGTCCAAGAGCTCTCCAGATACCCCTGATGAGCAGAAACATGAATTCATTTAAAGTTAGCAATCTGTGCAACAGTCAAGTCAAAATCACAACTGCACAAATTAACTTGAAACATAACTTTGAACAATTTGTCAGAGATTATTCTAATTACCATTTACTAAAGCAATGTTTAGTCCTCTACCAACATTGTTGTTGACACTGCTGACAAGGCTGAGGGAGAGAAAAGGAAAGGTTGGAGGAACCGTAAGTACCAACACTAGGAACACAAGCATTTGGCTACACCCGCAATAACATCTGCTAAATATGTGTATGTGAACAATAAAATGTGATAATTTACTGGTTAGATTTAAGATGATCATAAACCCATTGTAGGCAGTAGATGAAAGATGAGATTAGAGCTACTAAACTTTCAGGAAACTAACCCCTGAAGAGTTAATCTATACATTGTTACACTCCGACAATGAAGGAGCAACCATAGGTAGACAGAAAGACGCTACAGACAAAACCACTCCTTCGGTCATTTTTGGCAAGATGGCCCAAACAGATCTGGGATCAGGCTAATGAAGGAAAGCAAAATAAGACAAATACTTGCATTCAGCTCTTCAGACAAACTTCAGGGTTAAGATGATATGATGGCAGAAAGAGTTCATGAGAAATAAAAGGAAACGGAGACAAGCTGGAGAGAGTGAGATGGTTGGCGGTGACATTGATACATTGGTGTAAGAAGTGTAATTGCCCCGATGATGTACAACAATTCTCACATCTTATCCTCCAGGCAGATTTTGGGCCCAATGACGTTGGCGGCTCCAGAGACGATGCGGAAAGCCAGATGTTTCTGAGGACAGGGAGCCGACAGACCACACTTGTACCTGTGTGGTTTAGGCTCTGGAAGAGGAGAGGACACACAAATTAGCACATTAGAATGAAAGCGTACCCAAACTGGGAATATGGTGCTCAACTGAGGGACATAGATTAGCACTGTCCCACTGACATTGAAATGTTTAGGTACCAAAAGGATTACTTTTTGTGATTGCCACTGTAAATAATGGTCTTAACTTCTCACATACCAGCTGTTGGCTCCTCGTTTGTCCCTGTTGAAAATATAGATATGAGTTAATGTTGATCTATCCTGTTTTCTCCTATCACAGCCATTCAAACTAACTGTTTTAGTCTCCATTGGCCGCTGTGAAATCCCTGAGCAGTTTCCTTCCTCTCCGGCAACTGAATTAGGAAGAAGGCCTGTAACTCTGTAGTGAGAGGGTGTACTGATACCCAATCCAAGAGGGTAATTCATAACCTCACCACTCTCAGAGATATTCAACGTCTGCTTTTTAAAAATTATAAATAAATCTACCAGTAGGTGCCCTTCTTTGAGAGGCATTGGATAACCTCCCTAGTCTTTGTGGTTGAATCTGTATTTGAAATTCACTACTCGACTGAGGAACTTCACAGGTAATTGTGTGTGTGGGATACAGAGATAAGATAGTTATTCAAAAATTCATGAAACTTAAGCACATTTGTACTCCTGAACGTATTTAGCCTTGCCATAACAAAGGGGTTAAATACTTGACTCAAAACATCTGTTTTCTATTTGTAATTAATTTATAAAAATGGCAAATGACAACTCCACTTTGATATTATGGGGTATTGTGTGTAGACCAGTGACAAAAATAATCTACATTTACTCAATTTTAAACTCAGGCTGTAACATCAAAATGTGGAAAAAAATCAAGGGGTGTGAATACTGACGGCGTGTGGTGGTGATAACATTGTATTCCAAATCAGATCAAATGTTAGTCACATGTGCCGAATACAACAGGACCTTACAGTGAAATGCTTACTTACAAGCCCTTAACCATTGCATTGTGACGTCCCTGGTAATTCCCAGCCCTAGCCTATTAAAAACTGTCAGAAGTAGGCATTGGTCTGAAGCCGAAAAAGGGAAATTCACATGAGCGCCACAATGCCTACTCCACCAAGTTTTTTTAAGCACACAGCTACTGTAGTAGGTTAAAGCTATTTTTAGTCTATTGTACTTCAAACAATGTCTATGCAGGTTGCTACGGATTCAAACCTTCTCAAACAGCCTAATTCATACTCTTCAGTGTCCTGCTATTAAAATAGTGTACACACACACAATTATCTTTCAAAACATTAGAAACTTATTCCTAATATTGAGTTGCACTCCCTTTTGCCCTCAGAACAGGCTCAATTTGTTGTGGCATGAACTCTACAAGGTGTTGAAAGCAGTACACATGATGCTGGCACATGTTGACTCCAATGCTTCCCACACTTGTGGCAAGTTTTCTGGTAGTGCATCTCTACACCGAATATCTCGTTCCATCTCATCCCACAGACGCTCAATTGGATTGATGTTCGTGGAACCATTCCTGAACAATCCTAGCCTTGTGGCAAGGGGCATTATCCTGCTGAAAAATCCATTTGCAGATGGATATACTGCTGCCATGAAGGGATGCACCTGATTGGCAATGAATTCAAAAAATACCCTACACAATCATCACCAGCCTACAACGTTGACACTTGGCATGATGGATGCATGTACTAATGTGGTTCTCTCCATACCCTAGTGCTCTCATAAGCATGAAACAGCAGGAACTGAGATTCATCAGATAAGGCAAAAGGTCAGGCAAGCAATAATGTAGGCTTTGTTTAACCTTGGGGTTTCCAACCTTGGTGCACCCATCCCCCCGGCTATTGTGTTTAAAACTTGGGTTGAGGCTTTGTGGAAGAATGTGGGATCGCTAGATTGTCAACTAGGGCTGACCTCAACCAACTGACCAGTTGTTTGGTTGATAGGCTGTCGGTCGACCAAGATTTTTTGTAAAGCAGTCGCAAATATATTTATTTTTCTTAAGGCACGAGAGACCTGTCTGATTTGCGCCTGTCTCAGTGGACTAATCCACTGAGGCCGCAGGGAGGCCATGGTCCAAGAAAAAGGTGAGTGTTGCATGGATGCACGTCTCTTTCGCCTGAAATGATGTACCCAAAACTAACTGCCTGTAGCAAGGATATGCATATTCTTGGTACCATTTGAAAGGAAACCCTTGGAAGTTTGTGGAAATGTGAAAGGAATGTAGGAGAACGCATTAGATCTGGTAAAACAAAGAAAAAGCCAAACTTTTTTTGTACCATCACCTTTGAAATTCAAGAGAAAGGCCATAATGTATTATTCCAGCCCAGGTGCAATATAGATTTTGGCCACTAAATGGCAGCAGTGTATGTGCAATGTTTTAGACTGATCCAATGAACCATTGCATTTCTGTTCAAAATGTACCAAGACTGGACAAATGTGCCTAATTTGATTATTAATTATTAAACTCTCAAACAATAGCATTGTGTTATTTCACTGTAATAGCAACTGCCAATATCAGATGTCTACATCCTGGGAAATGGTCTTGTTAATTACAACCTTACGCTAATCGCATTAGCCTACTATAGCGCAACTGTCCTGCAGGGGACCCACCGATCCTGAATTAGTTTTAAGGTCCTTGTTCTGTTGCATTTACCACAGGTGGACACCAATCAAGTTGTAGAAACACCACCAATACGTTCAATGGAAACAGGATGCACCCAAACTCAATTTAAGTCATGTAAATAAGGTATGTTTTTTTTGTACATTCAAACATAAAAAAAAAAAAAAAAAAAAAAATGTTTTTGCTTTGTCATTACGGGGTAGTGTGTAGATTGATGAGAAAAATATATAATGTTATCAATTTTAGAATAAGGCTGTAACGTAAAGGCACTCTATTGTGGGGGCTAGACGTCAGACAGTAAGGTTGTCATCGTCTTACCACTGAAGAAGTGTTTGACCACCAAGTTGCTGTCCCCTCCAAGTATGGAGCTGGCTAACACCCAGGTGAGGCCCACCAATAGCAGCACAGCAACAGCTCGCAGAGGCCCTGGCACACAGACACATTCCATTAGAATAGGCTCTTCCTCAGCAACAATACATGACATTCATTAGATACAACTAAAAAGACAGCTGGACACACTCTCACAGACAAGACACACTCCTACCTGCCAATCTCATGATTTATTTTCTTCAGAAGCTAAGGCAGACAGACCGGCAAGTAGTGCTACAGAAAACAATGAGAATAATATGTTAGAAAGAACATGGGCTTTTCTGGTAATTTCGTGTCAGTTTCATTGAAGCAACAATGTTTGAAAACATTAAAAGGATACTTTTGAGCAAATTACAGGAATCTCTATCAATGATACAATTAAGCAAGCAAGCAAGATAGTTATTTCGAGATGCATTCGACAAGACAAAGGCAAAAAGTGGAAAGGCGCCCACTGCAATGAGAGCAAAAAGGAAACACCCACTGTTATTTATTCCAAGGCAAACTCATCTAGATTTCCTTCGTGAAAATTCACCTTTCCTGGCAAGACAAACTTGGACACTGAAATATGATTTGGGAGGCTTAGTTCAGCGTCTGTAGTGTTTGCATCGTTCCAGTTACGACAAGCACGGAGAAATTATCTTAATTTCTTCAAGCGTGCGATCTTGCTGATTAGTTTTGAGCGTTTCATTTTCTGTGACGTCAGCCTGGAGTCTGCGCGCATGCGTCTTTCCACTGTTATGCCGCGTTCAAATCAACTCGGAACTCGGAAAAATACGAATTCAAATCACAAAGTCAGTGATTTTCAGGTCGGAACGTCTGAGCTCCAGAAAGAGACAGGAGTAACCGAGTTAGATTTTTTTCCCCGAGTTCCTAGTTTTGAACACTCCGAAGTCGGAAGTCCGCGATTTCCGAGATCCCAGTTGTTTCGAACGCGGCATTACTCCCATGTGTATACAATACATACAGTAAATCATTGGTTACTCATTAAGGTGTCTCCACGCGTCATACATTTTGTTCATGTTATGATGGGGGGGATATCACCACCCAATTAATTACATAAACTATACTACGGAGGCATGAAAAGATTACAAAATGATATAGTAAACTGATTTATGAACAGCTCGAGCTCTAATGTGGCAATATTATTCCATAGAATTGGGAATTAGAATACCAGTAATTATTAGTAATTTAATAATACAATAATGTTATAATAGGACCTCTATCGATTCTTCTCTCTGTATCGTGGGCACGAGCAGATGCGCGTTAACGGCATTAGTCGGATTCCGTTAAGATGGCCGCCTCCAGTGCAGTGATATCAATGTCCAAAATCATTCAACCCATTTGGGGTGGACGGTTGGCAACGACAGCAAAAGTAAGACCGAGTTTTATGATTCACAGTTATGATGGCAAATAAACTACATACAACATGATTGAGAGAAATTGTGTTTCTGGAATAGAATACAAGGTCATTTCTGGTTAGCATTAGCAAGAAGCGCATGTCACTGTCAGTGATAACCAATATCCCTCCCTTTGCTACTTTCTCATTTGACATGCATACGGTATACTGTATTGTTGCTTATCTCTAGAAAGACCCAAAGGGACTCACCGACCACGTGAACCACAAGTTGAGTTATCTAACGCCCTGTCCTGTTCTTCTGTTTCCTAAGGTATTTGGAGCCACAGTGAGCAGTCGCAGAGAGAAGTCAACAGTAGTGAGTGCCCATCTTGGAAACTGCATCAGATAGGCTATCTGTGGTGGTTTGAGTAGGCCTACTGAAGCTAGCTAGATCTTGTGAATGTGCAGAGATTACAGTTACATGGAAACCAACCCGATGTGGAATTGCGTTGAATTCTACTTCAGGCAGAAATTAGGGTTAAATAAAAGCCAGACCGTTAAATACAGTTAAATGTTAACTCATTTTAGGGTGGTCCTTTTGCAGGTAGGAATGTGAGACAATATTGTAATGAAACAGCAGGGAGCAGGTCTCGAACCCTCGACCTTCTAGCCCGAGGTCCGGCGCGCTATCGACTGTTCCGAAAAGCACGCTCGTGCGGCAGGGTCGATTTCCTCGCTTATAAACCCAGGGTTGTCACAATATAGTCACAGGAAAGTATAATTAAATCAACGTTTCAAAGCTCTGGTAGTGTGTTCAGATTTCTATCACCTCATGCATGTGCACAATATGAAAATACATGCACACCACTCATGCTTACTTGTTGAACTCCTGTAAGTGTTTACATGGTTCTGCACATGCTTAAGGTAATAGAAATGTGAACACACTACCAGCACTTTGATAAGGTGATTTAATTATACTTTCCTGTGGATATATTGTCTCACATTCCTACCGCCAAAAGGACCAACTACACAGACAACTGTTAAAATATAATTTCATTTAATATTCAGGCTCGTAGAGCTTGTGTGAGGAAATTTTCCAAGCCAATGTATGGCATTAATCTAACTATGAACCAGACCAATCACAGCCTGATTGTCAGGCAGAGGTCACAGTAGCTAGCTGTCTGGCAGAGTGTGCAGAGATCAGGGTAGCTAGGCCTCTTACTTAAACAATAAGGCAGTTGTTATGCGCAACGAGGAATGTCTGGACACAGCCCTTAGCCGTGGTATATTGACCATATACCACAAACCCCCCGAGATGCCTTAATGCTAATATAAACTGGTTGGCAATGTAATTATAGCATTAAAAATACAGTTTTTTTCATACCCGTGGTATACCACGACTGTTAGCCAATCAGCATTCAGGGCTCGAACCAACCAGTTTATAATGTGCATTTTAGGCACATGGTGAGTTGCCTAGTACTGTCAGAAATCACAAGGCTTGCTTGCTGTCAAGTATGTCTATTTGAGGCATGGTACTGGTGATGTAGCTAGCCTACCCAGGTATCTTACTGTGAGCAGCACAAGATTCACACTGCCACTCTGTCAGATTTAAACATTTCAGATGGAGCTCTAGACACTTCTGCTTGGTATTTATTATTGTTTGGTTGATTTGGTGTGACAAAATTGGCTAGCTAACTAACTCTGTTGTCACCTTTAGGCTGAGCATTTGTAACCTGATCCAAGACTACCCTCTCCCCTCTAGGGAGACGGGATCATTAATGAGCTAGCAATCTGAGGTGTAGGGCAACTGTTTGTTTTCTGGTGCTTTGCTAATCTCTCACTCTATTGTTCTGCTTTTCCGGACGTTTCTACAACTAATAGGGACAAATCATTGTAAGTACCGCGTTGCATTGCATCACCGTTCATCACATTCCCACGTTACACATCACACACAACACGCCTTATTCACACCATTGGAACACAACCATAGTTTGATTTGCTTTCGGTGCAGCCTGGTAACTCTGACAGAAAAGTGTGCAAGGATAACAAAAAAATGTGTGCATTTCAGCCCCCTCCTGCGAAGTATGGTGGCAGACACACTGTAACTCTGATACCTGGAGATGGTATTGGACCAGAACTGCTCAATCACGTAAAGGAGCTCTTCAGGTCAGTCAAATATGCTTTATAACAGTCTATAACGTGTTTATAAGCTGTTATTCGCACCTCATCAACATCTTATAAACACACAGCCACTAATATGTGCCTGGGAGCTCTTAAGGTCTGCTTATTGTATTATAACTGGTCATAGCATTCATGGCTTATAAACACTTATAACAGTTAATTAATTTAACAGTTTATTTAACAGATGCTTCAGGATTTTATCTACTTGCCCAGAGTCAGATGAAGTAATGGATACATTTATTTTGTCTCTGCATCCAGTGTGAAGGAAGTTAGAGGTCGTTTCGCTTGACAATGCTAACTGGCTTTAGCGCAATGACTTGAAGTCTGTGTTATCTACTAGCAACTTCCTTCAAACTGCACGCAGATAATATTTATTTTTTATCCATGAGTTCATCTGACTCTGGCGAACAAAACTGAACAAAACTCTAAACGCAACATGCAACAATTTCAAAGATTTCACTGAGTTACAGTTCATCTAAAGAAATCAGTTAATTGAAATGAGGTTCATGAGGCCCTGATCTATGGATTTCACACGACTGGGAATACAGAAATGCATCTGTTGGTCAAAGATACCTTTTTTTTTAATGTAGGGGCTTGGATCACAAAACCGTTCAATATCTGGTGCGAAGTTGCTTGATGTTGGCGGGAACTGAAACACGTTGTCGTATATGTAGATCCAGAGCATCCCAAACATGCTCAGTGGGTGACATGTCTGGTGAGTAGGCAGGCCATGGAAGAACTGGGAATTGTGTACAGATCCTTGCATCATGGGGCTGTGCATTGTCATGCTGAAACATGACGTCATAACGGCGGATGAATGGGCACGTCAGTTGGCCTCGATAAAATGCAATTGTGTTTGTTGTACGTAGCTTATGCCTGCCCATACCATAACCCCACCTCCACCATGGGGTACTCTGTTCACAACATTTACATCAGCAAACCGCTTGCCCACACGACACCAGACACACTGTTTTCTATCTGCCTGGTACAGTTGACAACGGGGTTCAGCTGTGAAGAGCACACTTCTCCAGCATGCCAGTGGCTATTGAAGTTGAGCATTTTCCCACTGAAGTCGGCTACGACACAGACCTACAGTCAGGCCAACACCCTGGTGAGGACAACGAGCACACAGATGAGCTTCCCTGAGACGGTTTCTGACAGTTTGTGCAGAAATTTGGTTGTGCAAACCCACAGTTTCATCAGTTGTCCGGGTGGCTGGTCTCAGACAATCCCACAGGTGAAGAAGCCAGATATGGAGGTACTGGGTTACACGTGGTCTGCGGTTGTGAGGCAGGTTGGATGTACTGACAAATTCTCTAAAACAACGTTGATGGCTTATGGTAGAGAAATGAACGTTCAATTCTCTGTTAACAGTTCTGGTGGACATTCTTGCGGTCAGCATGACAATAGCACGCTCCCTCAACTTGAGACATCTGTGACATTGTGGTGTGACAAAACTGCACATTTTAGTGTGGCCTTTTATTGTCCCTAGCACAAGGTGCACCTGTGTAATGATCATGCTGTTTAATTAGTTTCTTGATATGCCAGACCTGTAAATTGGATGGATTTTTTGGTCAAATGAGAAATGCTCACTAACAGGGATGTAAACAACATTTGAGAGAAATAATCTTGTTGTGCATATGGAAAACGTCTGGGATCTTTTATTTCAGCTCATGAAACATCTGACCAACACTTTACATGTTGCGTTTATATTTTTGTTCAGTGTAGATAAAGGGCTTCATTGCCCAAATCCTGAAGTATCCCTTTAAATGTGTGGGAATAGTAGTGAGTGGCTACCTTGTTCCAAGTTCATAACAGGATATTCACAGTTTATAGACATCAATATGTCTCATGCCCATTGGTGTATAGTACAACCAATGAGTTGAGGTAGAATGACTGAGTCGTTGGGTTGTCCTTCCCATATTGTGGTAATGTGCTCTATAGGTTCAGCTGTGTACCTGTGGACTTTGAGGTCGTGAATGTCAGCTCAGCTACCGAGGATGACATCAACAACGCCATCACAGCCATCCGCCGTAACGGAGTGGCCCTCAAAGGTAGGAGAAACTGTAGAATCCATGTGACGGCCTTGGAAGCTCTAACCCTGGCAATGTGACTGGTGAACTCATGGGCACATTTGCAATGGGGCGGCAGGGTAGCTTAGTGGTTAGAGAGTTGAACTAGTAACCGCAAGGTTGCAAGTTCAAATCCCCAAGCTGACATGGTACAAATCTGTCGTTCTGCCCCTGAACAGGGGGGAAAAAATAAGAATTTGTTCTTAACTGACTTGCCTAGTTAAATAAAGGTAAAAAAAAAAGGCTGCCAGTCCACCCAATATGCACTTGAATGGGGAGGCACTTTCTATGGGAGAAGTACTGAAGAGATTTTGTACTCAAATTGTAGGCAGCTTCTAGTTATTTAATCCTATTGTCCATTAACTGCAGCTGTGTCAGTCACTGTGTCATATGATAAGTTGTGTGTCTGTATTCTATAGCATGGTTTCCCAAACTCGGTCCTGCCCTGGGTGGTTTTTGCTCTAGCACTACACAGGTGATTTCAAATAAGCAAAGTTTGACGAGTTGGTAATTTGAATCAGCTGTGTAGTGCTAGGGCAAAAAAACAAAATGTGCACCCAAGCGGGGCCCCAGGACTTGTTTGGGAAACACTGTCCTATAGAATACCTATAAAACAGTCAACATGCTTGTGTTTTTGTTT
The DNA here is from genome assembly GCF_013265735.2 of Oncorhynchus mykiss. Lineage (NCBI taxonomy): Eukaryota > Metazoa > Chordata > Actinopteri > Salmoniformes > Salmonidae > Oncorhynchus > Oncorhynchus mykiss. Next base: position 67,033,180 of record NC_048573.1, read on the forward strand.
GTGTGTTTGTAGGTAACATTGAGACCCTCCACACCCTGCCTGCTTCCCACAAGTCCAGAAACAATCTCCTCCGGTAAGTAAAGGTTTCTATCCAATCGTTTATTTAAAAAAGACAGAGGACCTCTTCCTTGAGTGCTCTGTTGCTGCTAACGGGGCACCGATCTCTATCCCAAATGGTCTTCTGTGGCTTTCTCTGTCTAGCCCTGTCAGCTTACACTGTCTCCCCCATCTCTCTGTCTTGTCAGCTTACACTGTCTCCTCCATCTCTCTGTCCAGCCCTGTCAGCTTACACTGTCTCCCCCATCTCTCTGTCCAGCCCTGTCAGCTTACACTGTCTCCTCCATCTCTCTGTCCAGCCCTGTCAGCTTACACTGTCTCCTCCACCTCTCTGTCCAGCCGTCAGCTTACAGTGTCTCCTCCACCTCTCTGTCCAGCCCTGTCAGTTTACACTGTCTCCTCCATCTCTCTGTCCAGCCCTGTCAGCTTACACTGTCTCCCCCATCTCTCTGTCCAGCCCTGTCAGCTTACACTGTCTCCTCCATCTCTCTGTCCAGCCCTGTCAGCTTACACTGTCTCCTCCACCTCTCTGTCCAGCCGTCAGCTTACAGTGTCTCCTCCACCTCTCTGTCCAGCCCTGTCAGCTTACACTGTCTCCTCCATCTCTCTGTCCAGCCCTGTCAGCTTACACTGTCTCCTCCATCTCTCTGTCCAGCCCTGTCAGCTTACACTGTCTCCTCCATCTCTCTGTCCAGCCCTGTCATTTTACTTTGTCTTCTCCATATCTCTGTCCAGCCCTGTCAGCTTACACTGTCTCCTCCATCTCTCTGTCCAGCCCTGTCAGCTTACACTGTCTCCTCCATCTCTCTGTCCAGCCCTGTCAGCTTACACTGTCTCCCCCATCTCTCTGTCCTGTCAACTTACACTGTCTCCTCCATATCTCTGTCCAGCCCTGTCAGCTTACACTGTCTCCTCCATCTCTCTGTCCAGCCCTGTCAGTTTACACTGTCTCCCCCATCTCTCTGTCCAGCCCTGTCAGTTTACACTGTCTCCCCCATCTCTCTGTCCAACCCTGTCAGCTTACACTGACTCCCCCATCTCTCTGTCCAGCCCTGTCAGCTTACACTGACTCCCACATATCTCTGTCCAGCCCTGTCAGCTTACACTGTCTCCTCCATCTCTCTGTCCAGCCCTGTCAGCTTACACTGTCTCCTCCATCTCTGTCCAGCCCTGTCAGCTTACACTGACTCCCCCATCTCTCTGTCCAGCCCTGTCAGCTTACACTGTCTCCTCCATCTCTCTGTCCAGCCCTGTCAGCTTACACTGTCTCCTCCATCTCTCTGTCCAGCCCTGTCAGCTTATACTGTCTCCTCCACCTCTCTATCCAGCCCTGTCAGCTTACACTGTCTCCTCCATCTCTCTGTCAGCTTACACTGTCTCCTCCACCTCTATGTCCAGCCCTGTCAGCTTACAGTGTCTCCTCCACCTCTCTGTCCAGCCTTGTCAGCTTACACTGTCTCCTCCATCTCTCTGTCCAGCCCTGTCAGCTTACACTGTCTCCCCCATCTCTCTGTCCAGCCCTGTCAGTTTACACTGTCTCCCCCATCTCTCTGTCCAACCCTGTCAGCTTAGACTGACTCCTCCATCTCTCTGTCCAGCCCTGTCAGCTTACACTGTCTCCTCCATCTCTCTGTCCAGCCCTGTCATTTTACTTTGTCTTCTCCATATCTCTGTCCAGCCCTGTCAGCTTACACTGTCTCCTCCATCTCTCTGTCCAGCCCTGTCAGCTTACACTGTCTCCTCCATCTCTCTGTCCAGCCCTGTCAGCTTACACTGTCTCCCCCATCTCTCTGTCCTGTCAACTTACACTGTCTCCTCCATATCTCTGTCCAGCCCTGTCAGCTTACACTGTCTCCTCCATCTCTCTGTCCAGCCCTGTCAGTTTACACTGTCTCCCCCATCTCTCTGTCCAGCCCTGTCAGTTTACACTGTCTCCCCCATCTCTCTGTCCAACCCTGTCAGCTTACACTGACTCCCCCATCTCTCTGTCCAGCCCTGTCAGCTTACACTGACTCCCACATATCTCTGTCCAGCCCTGTCAGCTTACACTGTCTCCTCCATCTCTCTGTCCAGCCCTGTCAGCTTACACTGTCTCCTCCATCTCTGTCCAGCCCTGTCAGCTTACACTGACTCCCCCATCTCTCTGTCCAGCCCTGTCAGCTTACACTGTCTCCTCCATCTCTCTGTCCAGCCCTGTCAGCTTACACTGTCTCCTCCATCTCTCTGTCCAGCCCTGTCAGCTTATACTGTCTCCTCCACCTCTCTGTCCAGCCCTGTCAGCTTACACTGTCTCCTCCATCTCTCTGTCAGCTTACACTGTCTCCTCCACCTCTATGTCCAGCCCTGTCAGCTTACAGTGTCTCCTCCACCTCTCTGTCCAGCCTTGTCAGCTTACACTGTCTCCTCCATCTCTCTGTCCAGCCCTGTCAGCTTACACTGTCTCCTCCATCTCTCTGTCCAGCCCTGTCAGCTTACACTGTCTCCTCCATCTCTCTGTCAGCTTACACTGTCTCCTCCATCTCTCTGTCCAGCCCTGTCAGCTTACACTGTCTCCCCCATCTCTCTGTCCAGCCCTGTCAGTTTACACTGTCTCCCCCATCTCTCTGTCCAACCCTGTCAGCTTAGACTGACTCCCCCATCTCTCTGTCCAGCCCTGTCAGCTTACACTGACTCCCACATATCTCTGTCCAGCCCTGTCAGCTTACACTGTCTCCTCCATCTCTCTGTCCAGCCCTGTCAGCTTACACTGTCTCCTCCATCTCTCTGTCAGCTTACACTGTCTCCTCCATCTCTCTGTCCAGCCCTGTCAGCTTACACTGTCTCCCCCATCTCTCTGTCCAGCCCTGTCAGTTTACACTGTCTCCCCCATCTCTCTGTCCAACCCTGTCAGCTTAGACTGACTCCCCCATCTCTCTGTCCAGCCCTGTCAGCTTACACTGACTCCCACATATCTCTGTCCAGCCCTGTCAGCTTACACTGTCTCCTCCATCTCTCTGTCCAGCCCTGTCAGCTTACACTGTCTCCTCCATCTCTGTCCAGCCCTGTCAGCTTACACTGACTCCCCCATCTCTCTGTCCAGCCCTGTCAGCTTACACTGTCTCCTCCATCTCTCTGTCCAGCCCTGTCAGCTTATACTGTCTCCTCCACCTCTCTGTCCAGCCCTGTCAGCTTACACTGTCTCCTCCATCTCTCTGTCAGCTTACACTGTCTCCTCCACCTCTATGTCCAGCCCTGTCAGCTTACAGTGTCTCCTCCACCTCTCTGTCCAGCCTTGTCAGCTTACACTGTCTCCTCCATCTCTCTGTCAGCTTACACTGTCTCCTCCATCTCTCTGTCCAGCCCTGTCAGCTTACACTGTCTCCTCCATCTCTCTGTCCAGCCCTGTCAGCTTACACTGTCTCCTCCATCTCTCTGTCAGCTTACACTGTCTCCTCCACCTCTCTGTCCAGCCCTGTCAGCTTACAGTGTCTCCTCCACCTCTCTGTCCAGCCCTGTCAGCTTACACTGTCTCCTCCATCTCTCTGTGAGCTTACACTTTCTCCTCCATCTCTCTGTCCAGCCCTGTCATTTTACTTTGTCTTCTCCATATCTCTGTCCAGCCCTGTCAGCTTACACTGTCTCCCCCATCTCTCTGTCCAGCCCTGTCAGCTTACACTGTCTCCTCCATCTCTCTGTCCAGCCCTGTCAGCTTACACTGTCTCCTCCATCTCTCTGTCCAGCCCTGTCAGCTTACACTGTCTCCTCCATCTCTCTGTCCAGCCCTGTCAGCTTACACTGTCTCCTCCATATCTCTGTCCAGCCCTGTCAGCATACACTGTCTCCTCCATCTCTCTGTACAGCCCTGTCAGCTTACACTGTCTCCTCCATCTCTGTCCAGCCCTGTCAGCTTACACTGTCTCCTCCATCTCTCTGTCCAGCCCTGTCAGCTTACACTGTCTCCTCCATCTCTCTGTCCAGCCCTGTCAGCTTACACTGTCTCCCCGATCTGTGTCTCTCTGTCCCACAGCACCAGTCTGGACCTGTATGCCAACGTCATGCACTGTAAATCCCTCCCTGGAGTTCAGACTCGCCACAACAACATTGACATCATGATCATCAGGGAGAACACTGAGGGAGAGTACAGCAGTCTGGAGCATGAGGTTAGACGCACACAGGCACACGCACAGGCAGACACGCAATTTTACTCCCTCAACGCATCCCTTTGTGTTTTTCCATTTCCACTCTTTGCTGTAAATAACCTGCGTTCACATCCCTCTCTCCTTCCCTTTGTGCTGTAGAGTGTATCAGGGGTGGTGGAGTGTCTCAAGATCATCACCCGGACTAACTCCCTGAGAATTGCTGAGTATGCCTTTAAATTGGCCCGGGAGAAAGGTCGCAAGAGGGTCACTGCAGTTCACAAGGCCAACATCATGTAAGTCAGTCAGTCAGTCAGGGACGGCAGGTCATTTAGTCAGGGACGGCAGGTCATTTAGTCAAGGACGGCAGGTCATTTAGTCAAGGACGGCAGGTCATTTAGTCAAGGACGGCAGGTCATTTAGTCAGGGACGGCAGGTCATTTAGTCAGGGACGGCAGGTCATTTAGTCAGGGACGGCAGGTCATTTAGTCAGGGACGGCAGGTCATTTAGTCAGGGACGGCAGGTCATTTAGTCAGGGACGGCAGGTCATTTAGTCAAGGACGGCAGGTCATTTAGTCAAGGACGGCAGGTCATTTAGTCAAGGACGGCAGGTCATTTAGTCAGGGACGGCAGGTCATTTAGTCAGGGACGGCAGGTCATTTAGTCAGGGACGGCAGGTCATTTAGTCAGGGACGGCAGGTCATTTAGTCAGGGACGGCAGGTCATTTAGTCAGGGACGGCAGGTCATTTAGTCAGGGACGGCAGGTCATTTAGTCAGGGACGGCAGGTCATTTAGTCAGGGACGTCAGGTCAGTCAGTCAGTGAGGTGTCTATTCCACTAGATGTGTGTTATAATGACTCACACTCTGAGTACTTTGGGGCTACGGTCCAATTCTCTACCCTTTTCCCCAAAGTGTGCATTCGTTCACGCCACCTCATAGATTTTTAAAGGAAACATTTGTGTAACAAATATGGCCCCGCCCCCTAGCCCATGCGTACACTATTCCAATGCTTTGAAAAGCATGAGGTGTAGTGAACAAGTTAAGTGCACACTTCCAGAAGAAGGGTACAGTCAGAATGCAACCAATGTACAGTACCAGTCAAGTTTGGACACACCTACTTATTCAAGGGTTTTTCTTTATTTTTACTATTTTCTACATTGTAGAATAACAGTGAAGCCCTCAACTATGAAATAACACATATGGAATCATGTAGTAACCAAAAAGGTGTTCAACAAATCTAAATATATTTGAGATTCTTCAAATAACCATTATTTGCCTTGATGGCAGCTTTGCACACTCTTGGCATTCTCTCATCCAGCTTCATGAGGAATGCTTTTCCAACAGAGTTCCCACATATGCTGAGCACTTTTCCTTTAGTCTGCGGTCCAACTCATCCTAAACCATCTCAATTGGGTTGAGGTCGGGTGATTGTGGAGGTCAGGTCATCTGATGCAACACTCCATCCCTCTCCTTCTTGGTCAAATAGCCCGTACAGAGCTTGGAGGTGTGTTTTGGGTCATTGTCAAAAACAAATGATATTCCCACTAAGTGCAAACCAGATGGGATGGCGTATCGCTGCAGAATGCTGTGGTAGCCATGCTGGTTAAGTGTGCCTTGAATTCTAAATAAATCACTGACAGTGTCACCAGCAAAGCACCCCCACACCATCACATCTCCTCCATGCTTCACGTGGGAACCATACATGCGGAGATCATCCATTCACCTCTGCTTCTTACACAGACACGGCGGTTGGAACCAAAAAGCTCAAATTTGGATTCATCAGACCAAAGGACAGATTTCCGCCGGTCTAATGTTCATTGCTCGTGTTTCTTGGCCCAACCAAGTTTCTTCTTGTTATTGGTGTCCTTTAGTAGTGGTTTCTTTGCAGCAATTCAACCATGAAGGGCTGATTCACGTAGTCTCCTCTGAACAGTTGATGTTGATGTGTCTGTTACTTGAACTTTGTGAACCATTTATTTGGGCTGAAATTTTAGGTCCTCATGGGAGCCAGTTTCATCATAGCGCTTGATGGTTTTTGCGGACTGTTGCGGAAGGACTGTTGTTTCTCTTTGTTTATTTGAGCTTTTCTTGCCATAATAATAGCGAAAATAAAGAAAATCCCTTGAATTAGTTGGTGTGTCCAAACTTTTGGCAGGTACTGTATATATTTTTATTTGCCCATACCTCCCTTGAAGGACAAGGTTTTTTTTTGCTACTTTTACGTGGTACTTAAAAAAAAAAAATTACACAGTAGTTACATAGCAAGATATAGTTTTCATATACATTACATTTGGATAGATAGTACTCAGACCTATCTGGTATACATTACATATATTACAACCAAGGTGTTGTTGAACATCCTGTTTTCTCACCTTTACAGGAAGCTGGGAGATGGTCTGTTCCTGCAGTGCTGTCGAGAGGTGGCTGCTGGATACCCTGACATTGCCTTCGATGCCATGATAGTCGACAACACCACCATGCAGGTATGAAAATCAATGCTCTCTTTATGATAGAGGTACACCAGTAAGTTTTATCCTGGTCTCCTATCGGTTTGCGCTGACTCACCAACTCCTGCAGTCTTTGATATTGCCATGAGTTGTTACTAATGCTTATTTGTGTTGTTAACCTATCCCTCTCTCATCTCCTAGCTAGTGTCTAAGCCCCAGCAGTTTGACGTTATGGTGATGCCCAACCTGTATGGTAATGTGGTTAGCAATGTGTGTGCTGGCCTGGTGGGAGGACCAGGGCTGGTGCCAGGGGCCAACTATGGCCGTGACTATGCTGTCTTCGAAACGGTCAGTCCAGTGAGCACCTGTAGTGTCCACAATTCTGATAATATAATATTATGCTTCCACAGTGGTTTATTGAGATGCCCCAACAACAGACAATGTTTCGATCCCAATCGATGAATTCTTATTTGAATGTAATATTTCATTTTTTATTTATAAATTAGCAAAAATTTATAAAAAACTGTTTTTATTTTGTTAATATGGGGTATTTTGTGTAGATTGATGAGGGGGATAAAAAAACAAAACAATTTAATCAATTTTAAAATAAGGCTGTAACTTAACAAAATGTGGAAAATGTAAAGTGGTCTGAATACTTTGCGAATCCACTGTATATCATTGATCTCGCAATATGCTCTTTCTCTATATGTCTCTCAGGCCACCAGGAACACAGGGAAGAGTATTGCTGACAGGAACATTGCTAACCCCACTGCCATGCTACTGGCCAGCTGCATGATGCTAGATCACCTCAAGTGAGTTCACCTTGCATAGTCTAATGAAGGTGATGTTTCTAAACCATGACGATGTGTATGTACAGTATAATCTGAATTGCGGTCGACTTGTTGGGCAGAACAAAGGGTATGAAAGTCATTGTCCTTTTGTGTGTCTCAGGCTCCACGATTATGCCACTATGATCAGGAATGCAGTCCTTACGACCATGAACGAGACTCAGGTAAGTCAAGTCCTCTCACCTCACTGCACACTTGTCACTATGCGCAATACACTGACCTGCTCAGTACTCTCACCTGACCTGCCCAGTACTCTCACCTGACCTGCTCATTACTCTCACCTGACCTGCTCAGTACTCTCACCTGACCTGCCCAGTACTCTCACCTGACCTGCTCAGTACTCTCACCTGACCTGCTCAGTACTCTCACCTGACCTGCCCAGTACTCTCACCTGACCTGCCCAGTACTCTCACCTGACCTGCCCAGTACTCTCACCTGACCTGCCCAGTACTCTCACCTGACCTGCCCAGTACTCTCACCTGACCTGCCCAGTACTCTCACCTGACCTGCCCAGTACTCTCACCTGACCTGCCCAGTACTCTCACCTGACCTGCCCAGTACTCTCACCTGACTGCCTGCTCACCTCCTGAGAGACCGGTCTGGCCAGTTATCAACAGAGCACAGGCCAATAAAGAGCGTTTTCTTTTCAAATTATGTTAATATAGCTTGGCATTTCTCAAATTCATCTTTGACACTCTCTAGTCCAACCTGTAATCAAATGTATGCTTCTCTATAGAGTATCTTCTAGTGTTCAAAATGTTGCTAATGTACCTACTGATTTATTACCCGTGTAGAATGCCTCTTTGAGGTGTCTGCAGAGAGGAGCTACAGGAGGATGGCCATTTTAATGAGCCCTATAGCTCCTCCCACCAGCATCCTCTAGTTAGGTGTGATGGATAGTCATTTTGAGACCTGTACAGGGGAGAGTGATGTTGCAGAATATTCTGAAAGAAATGTGTAGAACAACAATTGTGTTATTTCTGTTGTCAACATTGTGAAATATTTAACCTCTGAATGTCGACCGAAGCAGACAATGTGATTGGTATCACAGTATTTACTATTCTCTTGCAGTTGCACACAGCTGACATCGGGGGGCAGGGCACCACCTCTGAGGTGGTTCAGGCGATCATGAGAAACATCCAGAGCAAGGGGCCTCTCACCAGCGAGCTCTGAACACGCATTTCGACCACACACATCAAGTCAATGCTGTTGGATAACATACAAATCCTTGGTGTGTCTCGTATATTTGACCAACTGTGTGCCGTATGAGAGAGTGGGCGTGTGTTTGTGCATGTTTATTTCCATAGTAATGCGCCTCCGTTGAGCGGTTCAGTCTTGCCTGTAAACACACACACACCATGCACACACACACACACCATGCACACACACACCATGCACACACACACACACACACACACACCACACACCATGCACACACACACACCATGCACACACACCACACACCATGCACACACACACACACACCACGCACACACACACACACCATGCACACACACACACACACACACCACACACCACACACCATGCACACACACACACCATGCACACACACCACACACCATGCACACACACACACACACCACGCACACACACACACACCATGCACACACACACACACACCTCTTTCAGATGAATTCATCACTTTACATTTGTACAGTTCAGTCATTTAGCAGACACTCTTATCCAGAGCAACTTATAGTCGTGAGTGGATACATTTTCATACTCGTCCCCTGTGGGACTCAAACCCAAAACCCTGGTGTTGCAAGTGTTATGCTCTACCAGCTGAGCCACACGGGACCATGTTATCTTCCCCTCTGCATGCCTTTCATTCATTCATTCATGTCTGTGTATTTCAATGTTATTTCAATTTAACACCATTCTGTCTTTCCATAACCATTCCCTGGCTGTTTCAAGCACATTTAACATTTGAGCATAAACAAAGGAAGTAGGAGGCTCAAACTGCATCTGTAATAACATGCTGTAGTGAAGTAGTAACAGCTAGGATCTGTCTCTTGGATTTAACTGCAGCACTTTATAGCTACTCTCTGCTAGGTTCATCCTACATCCCAGGACATGATGGCCTAGACAGCAAAACCTCCAGCTCCACTTAAACGTATTATATGTAGATGTGTTTGTGTGATTTATATTTGAGCGACTGTTTCTTGTATATCGGTTCAGTGCAGAATTTTGAGACTTGAAACGGTTATACTGTCCACCTATTTTCCTAATTGCAATGTATTGTACAGTAGAAAAGAATGTGGTTATGTTTCTTACGGTACTGAAATGTTGCTGAAATATTATAGACTGTTTTATGTTCTTCTCGCAGTCCAGCGCTTAGCTTTACGTCTACAGGTAGCCTGGCGGGTAGAAGCGCTGATTCAGAGGGGTTGGGTTAAATTTTCAGTTGAATGCATTCAGTTGAATGCATTCAGTTGCACAACTGATAAGGTATCCCTCTTGCTCTGTCTCAAATCAAAGTTTGTTTGTCACGTGGCCGAATCCAACAGGTGTAGTAGACCTTACAGTGAAATCCTTACTTACAAGCTCTAACCAATAGTGCAAAAAAGGTGTTAGGTGAACAATAGGTAAGTAAAGAAATAAACCAACAGTAAAAAGACAGACTATATACAGTAGCGAGGCTACATACAGACACCGCTTAGTCAGGCTGATTATTAAGGTAGTATGTACATGTAGATATGGTTAAAGTGACTGAAGATAGCCCGGTTAGCCAATGTGCGGGAGCACTGGTTGGTCGGGCCAATTAGGTAGTATGTACATGAATGTATAGTTAAAGTGACTATGCATATAAGATAAACAGTAGCAGCAGCGTAAAAAGAGGGTTTACCTGTGACTATCAGATGTATCTTTCCCACAGATATCAAAGTCTTATGATTTACCAATTGCCTTTTGTGATTTTGAAATCAATTTAAGTACGCTTTAATTTGCCTTAAAGCTGCAATATGTAACTTTTTGGGCGACCTGACCAAATTCACGTAGAAATGTTATAAATCTAATTCTCGTTGAAAGCAAGTCTAAAAGCGGTAGATCTGTTCTATTTCTATGCTTCCAGTTCTTAAGTTTTGTTTTTGCGTCTTATACTTTTGGTTTTGTACACCAGCTGAAAATACAATATTTTTGTTTATGGAAAATATATTTCACAGCGGTTTAGATGGTACAATGATTCTCTATACTATACTAATTAGATGAACTATTAGAATTTTAGCAACCTGGAAATGGCGGAGAGATTTCTGCGTAGCGCATCTAAGGTTTTTGTTATACTGGTCTATAACTTCTCATCTTTGTCTGTTACAGACTGTGTCTTTATATGAACAACTCAGAACTGTACCCTGAAATATAATATGTTATACTCAGTTATTTATATATATATATGTACACATACATACTCTGTATTTTACTTGATCCAGTGGGTGGGAAAATCATAATTGTAAAGCAGAAGTGCATATATCTCTGTATTGTTTTAAAAAACAACCTTTGTGTTTGTGCCACAAATACCTACATTGAGTGTACAAACCATATTGAGTTTTATCCCCAGAATGTCTTAAATTTGTGAGGGCATGGACTCCACAAGTTTTCAATTGTTCCACAGGTCTGCTGGCCCTTGTTGATTCTAATGCTTCCCACAGTTATTTCAAGTTGGCTGGACATCCTTTGGGTAGTGGACCACTCTTGATACACATGGGGAAACTGTTGAGCATGAAAAACCCAGCAGCGTTACAGTTCTTGACACTCAACCAGTGTGCCTGGCACCTACTACCATACCATGTTCACCGGTATTTACAATTTTTGTCTTTCCCATTCACTCTCAATGGCCCCCATACACAATCTTTGTCTCAAGGTTTACAAATCCTTCTTTAACCGGTCTTATCCCCTTAATATTCTACGATTGGAGTGGATTTAACAGGTGACATCAGTAAGGGATCATAGACTGACCAGGTGAAGGCTATGTCATTGAAAGAGCTGGTGTTCTTAATGTTTTGTACACTGGGTATTTACTGTCTCATAACTTAGTGGTTGAAATTTAGAGTAAACAGAGCACATTAACCTGCTAAATGAAATGGGATTTATTTTGGTTTCATATACTATAGCTGTGGCTGGATTAATGAAATTAGCATTTTTATTGAAAAAATAAAAATGTATATCTAAGCCTACTTGTGTTACTTTGTTTTCAGGGGAAAGTCAGGACCTACAATATTGCGCAGCAGTTGGTAATAAATCAATTTCAGTGCAATACAAGTTGTAACAAAGGAACGATCTCGACATCAGAGCAGGCAAATTCAAGGAATGCAGTAACACAGAGTATCTGTTACCTGGAATTAAATAACCTTCAAATGTTTATTTAAAGAGCCGATCTGGGATTGGTACATCTATTTTTAAATGATGATTTTGGATCAAATATAAATGTACCATCATGCAGTATGGTTTTGTTTTAGGAGTTTATTCTAATGGCCTATAATAAAGACATTTCATATATTATCAGTGAGAGGTGACGTGTCAACAGAGTCACGTTCCCATAATGCATCCCGCGGATACAGTACACGTCATTACAGCGCACCGGTCTGAAAGGGTTTTTGAAGGAAGACGTGGCTGTAATAATTGGTGATATCGCGAAATAACTAGTTCCACAATTCTTAGTCGTGTTAACACATTTTGATAAATCAACCATGATGACCAGAATAGCAGCGTTTCTTGCTCTTGTATGCCTGTGCACGGGTAAGTAATTTCAGAGAATTACTTAACGTCAAGGAAATGTAGCTCGCTAGTTAGCATCAGTAGCTAACTGATGAGAATTTGCTAGCGAGTTAACTATATCTTTACAAGTAATGTGTTCATGTTTTGCAATGTTTGATACCATAAATCTCTAATAAAGACGTTTTTGCTGTCTGTTTAGGTGAGAGCTGTTCAGACCCTGTGATTACACCCTCTGCCTACACCACTTCTGATGCCGTCATCTCTTCCGAGTCCGTATTCATCGTGGAGCTCAGCCTGGCCTGTGCCAATGGAGCCCAGGTACTGTAGTTATCAAACTACATATAGTTTATATGTGTGTATGTATGTATGTGTGTGTGTGTGTATGTATGTATATATATATATATATATATATATATTTTTTTTTTTTTTTTTTGTTTGTCTTCCTTCAACAGAGTGTGGCTCTGTATGCTGATGTCAATGGAAGACAGTTCCCTGTGACTAGAGGCCAGGATGTTGGCAAGTACCAGGTAATAAATACATGGCTCTGGTCATACACACACTGCTGTTTCCCAGACTAAAACAAATATGCTCAATGGAGAATCTCAGTTGAAAATGCTTTATAGGCCAGGACTAGGCTTAATCGGTGTCCAGGAAACCGCCCCTATATGTCCAATACGCACTTATGAAGAGTAACTTGTGTGTTTAGCTATATGACATATGTTTCTTGTTTCTCAGGTGTCCTGGAGCATGCCCCACAAACAGGCCAGCTCTGGTACATACCAGGTCAAGTTCTTTGATGAGGAGTCCTACAGCTCTCTACGCAAGGTAGGCCCTATAGTGTCTCTTTCTCTCTCTCACACACACACACACACACACACACAAGTGCTGTCTGCATAAGGTAGGTGCATTCCAGGGATTCTGTTGGGAAACTTTTGGCGTTGGACAATGTGACCGGAAAGATTTTAATTTCCCAGATGTTTGAGAAATTTCCATATACATTGGGTGCTGTCCACCTACAGTGTTTAAAATCACATTTAGATTATTGTAATTCATCTTAACAGAGTAGATATTAGCCTGTAAAGTTAAAATATACCAACATGACAGGTTATATTGAAAAGCAAAACATTACCTGTTGTCTTCATCCCTGCTATAAATTAATAAAAAATAAAAAAAACATTTAGCCTAGAACACATCACCTACACAGTAATAAAACACAACTTCAAAATACATTTGTATAATATAACAACCTGTGGGGGGGGGTTGGTCATGGCTAGAAGGGATCCAGCTTCTGTCAAATGTCCCGAAGCCACTCCTGCGTTGTCTTGGCTGTGTGCTTAGGGTCGTTGTCCTTTTGGAAGACGAACCTTTGCCCCAGTTTGAGGTCCGAAGCGCTCTGGAGCAGGTTTTCATCAAGGATCTCTCTCTACTTTGCTCTGTTAATCTTTCCCTCGGTCCTGACTAGTCTCCCAGTCCCTGCCGCTGAAAAACATCCACACAGTATGATGCTGCCATCACCATGCTTCACCGTAGGGATGGTGCCAGGTTTCCTCCAGACGTGACGCTTGGTATTCAGGCCAAAGACTTCAATCTTGGTTTCATCAGACCAGAGAATCTTGTTCTGAGGGGTCTGTCGTGCCTTTTACTATGGAGTGGCTTCCTTCTGGCCACTCTACCATAAAGGCCTGATTGGTTGAGTGCCGCAGAGGTGGTTGTCCTGTTGATCTTACCTACGGGGGGGTATGTTGATCTTACCTACGTGGGGGAGCGGTATGTTGATCTTACCTACGGGGGGGAGCGGTATGTTGATCTTACCTACGGGGGGGAGCGGTATGTTGATCTTACCTACGGGGGGGGGGGCGGTATGTTGATCTTACCTACGGGGGGGAGCGGTATGTTGATCTTACCTACGGGGGGAGCGGTATGTTGATCTTACCTACGGGGGGGAGCGGTATGTTGATCTTACCTACGGGGGGGAGCGGTATGTTGATCTTACCTACGGGGGGGAGCGGTATGTTGATCTTACCTACGGGGGGGAGCGGTATGTTGATCTTACCTACGGGGGGGAGCGGTATGTTGATCTTACCTACGGGGGGGAGCGGTATGTTGATCTTACCTACGGGGGGGAGCGGTATGTTGATCTTACCTACGGGGGGGAGCGGTATGTTGATCTTACCTACGGGGGGGAGCGGTATGTTGATCTTACCTACGGGGGGGAGCGGTATGTTGATCTTATCTACGGGGGGGAGCGGTATGTTGATCTTACCTACGGGGGGGGAGCGGTATGTTGATCTTACCTACGGGGGGGGAGCGGTATGTTGATCTTACCTACGGGGGGGGAGCGGTATGTTGATCTTACCTACGGGGGGGGAGCGGTATGTTGATCTTACCTACGGGGGGGAGCGGTATGTTGATTTTACCTACGGGGGGGAGCGGTATGTTGATTTTACCTACGGGGGGAGCGGTATGTTGATTTTACCTACGGGGGGGGAGTGGTATGTTGATTTTACCTACGGGGGGGGGGAGCGGTATGTTGATTTTACCTACGGGGGGAGCGGTATGTTGATTTTACCTACGGGGGGGAGCGGTATGTTGCTTTTACCTATGGGGGGTTAAGGGTGTTGATTTTACCTATGGGGGGGTTAAGGGTGTTGATTTTACCTATGGGGGGGTTAAGCGTGTTGATTTTACCTATGGGGGGGTTAAGGGTGTTGATTTTACCTATGGGGGGGTTAAGGGTGTTGATCTTACCTATGGGGGGGTTAAGGGTGTTGATCTTACCTATGGGGGGGGGGGGGGGGGGGGTGTTGATCTTACCTATGGGGGGGTGGGTGTGTTGATCTTACCTATGGGGGGGGTTAAGGGTGTTGATCTTACCTATGGGGGTGTGAAATAATCCCCTGTCGGCGTGCACATGGGAAACGGGGATAATCAACACATTCTTTGCCAATTTTGCCCCTCCCTTTATTAGGATCTCAAGTCTTTTGTGTAAGTAAAGAGAAACATACCCAATATTATTTTCCAAGCAGCTTGAAGATTTATTAGCCTATGAATTATATTTGCCTTGGAAGTTGGAGCATATCCACTAGTGTTTTACATAAATTAATTGTGAAATGCTTGTTATTACTTTTTCTTTTTCTCACATGGACAATTTGGCCGGCAACACTTATTTATCGACGTTTTTTGTATTTATTTTTTTTAATAGCCTGTAAATGACAGCGTTCAGCCTAACGGGAACCCTGGTGCATTCATGCTTGTCTGTTTGTGCCCCTGCCATTTGATTAAAGAAATACTGTAGCTTTTAGCCATATGCAAATGTTTGTCTGTTTTTGTGTTGTTTGTTTTATCCAGGCCCAGAGGAACAATGAGGATGTAGAATCCATCCAGCCCCTTTTCTCTGTCAATGTAGATCACAGGGTGAGTCTGTGAAGAGCATAACCAATGAATACCGATCACCGCTTATGGATGTGTCTTCTACGCACAATACAATTTGAAAATTGGAAACTCCTAGTGTACCTCATTCTCATCTGAGATTCCTTCCTAACTGCGGCTTTGTCTTGTCTATTCTAGGGAGCGTGGAACGGCCCGTGGGTGCCTACTGAGGTTATGGCTGCTCTCATTGGCATCCTGGTGTATTACCTGGCTTTTAGCGCTAAGAGCACCATCCAGGCATAAAGGACTACACGTCCCAAGGTTCTCTAAGAGCACCATCCAGGCATAAAGGACTACACGTCCCAAGGTTCTCTACAACTGGCTCTCTGAAAGATTTTTGAATGCTGGTGATTTTTCTAACAATCCAACCTGAGCATACCTTTGGCAGAACAACAATATGCCACCATCCATTTTGAGATACGGAACTAGAACAATTTGTTTTGTAATTATTTTATATTTTCAACGCAGGCTGATTATTTTCGATCAATTCCTAGAAGAAGCCATTGTTTTGTCAACCAAAAATAAATGACGTACATCTCAATCGATCCCAATGAACCCCACTGAGTGCAGTCATTTTTGTTCAAAAGCAAACCCAAGTTTTGAAAGTGAAAGGACTGTTTCTTTTGACCAATGCTGACTTCCTTCCACAGCCTCATGCTTATTGCTTATCTTCCAGTGGACTTAACCCCTGAAAGACAAGTATATCTGTCCATCAGTTCATGGTCTTTCTTGTAAAGGACTCATGTATTGTGTGATATCTGTACTGATACTAAACACTCTATAAAAAAAAAAGCTGGTTCTGTACGTACAAGGGTCTGAGTAGAAGTGCTGATCTAGCATTCGGTCCCCTCGGTCTTGTGATCTGAAAGGCAAAACTGATCCCAGATCAGGCATTATACGCTGAGACACTGAATACCAACCCTGGTGTGCAAGACTAAAGCCCCTGTGAACTTTGTAGTGGCTGACTGATCTAAATGTAACTGTTGCACTGGCTGGCTGATGAGTCCAGATATTTCAGGATTGGTGATTATTTGTTGCTCGGTGGTCAAATTAATAAATAAATGGTTCGATTTTTATCCTAGTGTGTCTTACTCCCAGTGTGTGTGTGAGGCATGTTCTACAGCACCCATAATGCAATACTGTCTTGCATTATGGGTACTGGAGTACATCATGCTACAGTCTGATGTGACATCTGCTGCTTCATACATTCATTACCATGGATGGATTATAGACTGGGTATACAGGATCTGAGGCCCTCTAATTTCGCTGGAATGTTTGTCACTTGGAATGAGGCATTACAAAATATGTAAAATTAGGTAGTGAGCTTCAAAATGCCGACATTGTCTTAACAGTCAAGGGGTAGGGGGGTTTATTTGTGAAATTGGATGCCTGTTATACTGTATAGGTTTTCAGTTGAGACCTGTCATTTAGTGTAAGTGGGGCCGAGCCACCTGTTTTGAGCCCCACATTTTTAGCAACAAAATATTTAGGGGCTTGCCTGTTATTTTGGATTTAATACGTGTCACATGTCAGTTTGCAAACAATATTTATTTATCATTGAGTTAATAAAGCCGCATACAAACATGGTCTTTTTTGTTTTCTGGTGGGGCGTGTCGGCAAAAAAATAGGAGCATTGCGCTGTGATTGGCTCAGTGTTCTGTCACTCATAGGGACACTACGTCATCGCCAAGTTTGTCATTAAGGGTTGACATCCAAATGTCAGCCCTTTGAGTCCTGCCATAGAGTTATATTACAAGTGCCCGTCCAATAAGGCTCAAGGTCATTGGCCAAACCGCTCAGCTCTGCCTCCAGGACCAGATTCATCCTAATAAATATCAGCCTGCTCTTGACTCACCACTATCTTTCCAATGTACTCACAACATCCTTTCTACTTGAACTGTGGAGATAAATTCTGGAAAAAACACCAGCTTAAAACCAGTTTTTCCCTAATCTATACAGTGCCTTGCGAAAGTATTCGGCCCCCTTGAACTTTGCGACCTTTTGCCACATTTCAGGCTTCAAACATAAAGATATAAAACTGTATTTTTTTGTGAAGAATCAAAAACAAGTGGGACACAATCATGAAGTGGAACGACATTTATTGGATATTTCAAACTTTTTTAACAAATCAAAAACTGAAAAATTGGGCGTGCAAAATTATTCAGCCCCCTTAAGTTAATACTTTGTAGCGCCACCTTTTGCTGCGATTACAGCTGTAAGTCGCTTGGGGTATGTCTCTATCAGTTTTGCACATCGAGAGACTGACATTCTTTCCCATTCCTCCTCGCAAAACAGCTCAAGCTCAATGAGGTTGGATGGAGAGCATTTGTGAACAGCAGTTCAGTTCTTTCCACAGATTCTCGATTGGATTCAGGTCTGGACTTTGACTTGGCCATTCTAACACCTGGATATGTTTATTTTTGAACCATTCCATTGTAGATTTTGCTTTATGTTTTGGATCATTGTCTTGTTGGAAGACAAATCTCCGTCCCAGTCTCAGGTCTTTTGCAGACTCCATCAGGTTTTCTTCCAGAATGGTCCTGTATTTGGCTCCATCCATCTTCCCATCAATTTTAACCATCTTCCCTGTCCCTGCTGAAGAAAAGAAGGCCCAAACCATGATGCTGCCACCACCATGTTTGACAGTGGGGATGGTGTGTTCAGCTGTGTTGCTTTTACGCCAAACATGACGTTTTGCATTGTTGCCAAAAAATTTTGGTTTCATCTGACCAGAGCACCTTCTTCCACATGTTTGGTGTGTCTCCCAGGTGGCTTGTGGCAAACTTTAAACGACACTTTTTATGGCTATCTTTAAGAAATGGCTTTCTTCTTGCCACTCTTCCATAAAGGCCAGATTTGTGATATAAATGACTGATTGTTGTCCTATGGACAGAGTCTCCCACCTCAGCTGTAGATCTCTGCAGTTCATCCAGAGTGATCATGGGCCTCTTGGCTGCATCTCTGATCAGTCTTCTCCTTGTATGAGCTGAAAGTTTAGAGGGACGGCCAGGTCTTGGTAGATTTGCAGTGGTCTGATACTCCTTCCATTTCAATATTATCGCTTGCACAGTGCTCCTTGGGATGTTTAAAGCTTGGGAAATCTTTTTGTATCCAAATCCGGCTTTAAACTTCTTCACAACAGTATCTCGGACCTGCCTGGTGTGTTCCTTGTTCTTCATGATGCTCTCTGCGCTTTTAACGGACCTCTGAGACTATCACAGTGCAGGTGCATTTATACGGAGACTTGATTACACACAGGTGGATTGTATTTATCATCATTAGTCATTTAGGTCAACATTGGATCATTCAGAGATCCTCACTGAACTTCTGGAGAGAGTTTGCTGCACTGAAAGTAAAGGGGCTGAATAATTTTGCACGCCCAATTCTTCAGTTTTTGATTTGTTAAAAAAGTTTGAAATATCCAATAAATGTCATTCCACTTCATGATTGTGTCCCACTTGTTGTTGATTCTTCACAAAAAAATACAGTTTTATATCTTTATGTTTAAAGCCTGAAATGTGGCAAAAGGTCGCAAAGTTCAAGGGGGCCGAATACTTTCGCAAGGCACTGTATATTATTCTCTTATCACTGATTTTTACAAAACATTACATAATGTCAATGTGAAAAGAACAATTCTACAAATGAAATAACTAAAATACACTGAGTTTACAAAACATTAGGAACACCTTCCTAATATTGAGTTTCATTCTACTAGGTGTCTAAAGCATTCCAAAGGGATGCTGGGCCATGTTGACTCCAATGCTCCCCACAGTTGTGTCAAGTTGGCTGGATGTCCTTTGGGTGGTGGACCTTTCTTGATTACACACGGGAAACTGTTGGGCATGAAAAACCCAGCAGCGTTGCAGTGCTTGACACAAATCAGTGCTCCTGGTTTCATTAAACGTTTTTTTCCCCCATCACCAATTAGCAGTACTCTGAACTGGACAGTGTGTGGCAGCTGTGTGCTGTATGTCTGTTGTTCACACCATTATAATGAAACAGTGTTGCAACACACTCTCCAGCTGAAACACTATCACTTTATATCTATATATAGGTCCCTCTACGGGTTATCTAAGATTGTCACAGGAACCAATACATTTAAAGCTATATAATAGCAATACAATGCTAAACAAACATTTCACCCTAAGTTTTATCATTCAACTTTTGTGTGTTCTATGTTATTCCATTCAGTCTTTTCCTTCATTCATGACACATTGTGAATATTTCATATGCCTCTATGGCAACATCTGGCCTCTATACAGTAGCGTTGTCTGGCCTCTATACAGTAGCAGTGTCTGGACACTACAGTAGTCGTGTCTGGCCTCTCTACAGTAGCAGTGTCTGGACTCTATACAGTAGTAGTGTCTGGACACTACAGTAGTAGTGTCTGGACTATATACAGTAGCAGTGTCTGGACTCTATACAGTAGCAGTGTCTGGACTATATACAGTAGCAGTGTCTGGACTCTACAATAGTAGTGTCTGGACTCTAGAGTAGAACAGTCTGGACACTACAGTAGCAGTGTCTGGACTATATACAGTAGCAGTGTCTGGACTATATACAGTAGCAGTGTCTGGACTCTATACAGTAGCAGTGTCTGGACTCTATACAGTAGCAGTGTCTGGACTCTATACAGTAGCAGTGTCTGGACACTACAGTAGTAGTGTCTGGACTATATACAGTAGTAGTGTCTGGCCTCTATACAGTAGTAATGTCTGGACTCTACAATAGTAGTGTCTGGACTCTAGAGTAGCACAGTCTGGCCTCTATACAGTAGCAGTGTCTGGACTCTACAGTAGTAGTGTCTGGACTCTATACAGTAGCAGTGTCTGGACTCTACAGTAGCAGTGTCTGGACTCTACAGTAGCAGTGTCTGGACTCTATACAGTAGCAGTGTCTGGACTCTACAGTAGCAGTGTCTGGACTATATACAGTAGCAGTGTCTGGCCTCTATACAGTAGCAGTGTCTGGACTCTATACAGTAGCAGTGTCTGGACTCTACAGTAGCAGTGTCTGGCCTCTATGCAGTAGTAGTGTCTGGACTCTACAGTAGTAGTGTCTGGACTCTAGAGTAGAACAGTCTGGCCTCTATACAGTAGCAGTGTCTGGTCTCTATAAAGACCAGACTACTACTACAGTAGTAGTGCCTGGCCTCTACAGTAGTAGTGTCTGGCCTCTATACAGTAGCAGTGTCTGGACTCTACAGTAGCAGTGTCTGGACTCTATACAGTAGCAGTGTCTGGCCTCTATACAGTAGCAGTGTCTGGACTCTATACAGTAGCAGTGTCTGGACTCTACAGTAGCAGTGTCTGGCCTCTATACAGTAGTAGTGTCTGGACTCTACAGTAGTAGTGTCTGGACTCTAGAGTAGAACAGTCTGGCCTCTATGCAGTAGTAGTGTCTGGACTCTACAGTAGTAGTGTCTGGACTCTAGAGTAGAACAGTCTGGCCTCTATACAGTAGCAGTGTCTGGTCTCTATAAAGTCCAGACTACTACTACAGTAGTAGTGCCTGGCCTCTACAGTAGTAGTGTCTGGCCTCTATACAGTAGCAGTGTCTGGACTCTACAGTAGCAGTGTCTGGACTCTATACAGTAGCAGTGTCTGGCCTCTATACAGTAGCAGTGTCTGGACTCTATACAGTAGCAGTGTCTGGACTCTACAGTAGCAGTGTCTGGCCTCTATACAGTAGTAGTGTCTGGACTCTACAGTAGTAGTGTCTGGACTCTAGAGTAGAACAGTCTGGCCTCTATACAGTAGCAGTGTCTGGACTCTATACAGTAGCAGTGTCTGGCCTCTATACAGTAGCAGTGTCTGGACTCTATACAGTAGCAGTGTCTGGACTCTACAGTAGCAGTGTCTGGCCTCTATACAGTAGTAATGTCTGGACTCTACAATAGTAGTGTCTGGACTCTAGAGTAGCACAGTCTGGCCTCTATACAGTAGCAGTGTCTGGACTCTACAGTAGTAGTCCCTTTGGAATGCTTTAGACACCTAGTAGAATGAAACTCAATATTAGGAAGGTGTTCCTAATGTTTTGTAAACTCAGTGTATTTTAGTTATTTCCTTTGTAGAATTGTTCTTTTCACTTTGACATGATGTAATATTTTTTGTGAAGATCAGTGATAAGAGAATAACGTACTTTAGTTCATGTAACACGATATACACTGTATTAACTAAACAATGTACAAAGTACACGCTAGCTGTGAGAGAGAGCATGCATTGAAGACACTCCCAATCACCAAGCCTGTTCCTGTGCTATGGTATGACTGGGAAGGGAAACAAAGGAACAAGTGGATCAAGAGATGTACTATAAATGGAATGAACAAATAAACTGAGACCAAACCTGGGACTGACCCATACAGTATGTACTGATATGGCTAACCCTTCCTTTCTTTCTCCCTGCTCTCTGTTTAACGGCCCTCCCTGCATTGCTAGGCACTCTTGGATTAACACCACCTATCTAAATGCCATCCGCTGTGTTGTTAGGGCCTCTTGGATTAACACCACCTATCTAAATGCCATCCGCTGTGTTGTTAGGGCCTCTTGGATTAACACCACCTATCTAAATGCCATCCACTGTGTTGTTAGGGCCTCTTGGATTAACACCACCTATCTAAATGACATCCGCTGTGTTGTTAGGGCCTCTTGGATTAACACCACCTATCTAAATGCCATCCGCTGTGTTGCTAGGCCCTCTTGGATTAACACCACCTATCTAAATGCCATCCGCTGTGTTGTTAGGGCCTCTTGGATTAACACCACCTATCTAAATGCCATCCGCTGTGTTGTTAGGGCCTCTTGGATTAACACCACCTATCTAAATGCCATCCGCTGTGTTGTTAGGGCCTCTTGGATTAACACCACCTATCTAAATGCCATCCGCTGTGTTGTTAGGGCCTCTTGGATTAACACCACCTATCTAAATGCCATCCGCTGTGTTGCTAGGGCCTCTTGGATTAACACCACCTATCTAAATGCCATCCGCTGTGTTGTTAGGGCCTCTTGGATTAACACCACCTATCTAAACGCCATCCGCTGTGTTGCTAGGGCCTCTTGGATTAACACCACCTATCTAAACGCCATCCGCTGTGTTGCTAGGGCCTCTTGGATTAACACCACCTATCTAAACGCCATCCGCTGTGTTGCTAGGCCCTCTTGGATTAACACCACCTATCTAAATGCCATCCGCTGTGTTGTTAGGGCCTCTTGGATTAACACCACCTATCTAAATGCCATCCGCTGTGTTGTTAGGGCCTCTTGGATTAACACCACCTATCTAAACGCCATCCGCTGTGTTGTTAGGGCCTCTTGGATTAACACCACCTATCTAAACGCCATCCGCTGTGTTGTTAGGGCCTCTTGGATTAACACCACCTATCTAAATGCCATCCGCTGTGTTGTTAGGGCCTCTTGGATTAACACCACATATCTAAATGCCATCCGCTGTGTTGCTAGGGCCTCTTGGATTAACACCACCTATCTAAATGCCATCCGCTGTGTTGCTAGGCCCTCTTGGATTAACACCACCTATCTAAATGCCATCCGCTGTGTTGCTAGGCCCTCTTGGATTAACACCACCTATCTAAATGCCATCCGCTGTGTTGCTAGGCCCTCTTGGATTAACACCACATATCTAAATGCCATCCGCTGTGTTGTTAGGGCCTCTTGGATTAACACCACCTATCTAAATGCCATCCGCTGTGTTGTTAGGGCCTCTTGGATTAACACCACATATCTAAATGCCATCCGCTGTGTTGTTAGGGCCTCTTGGATTAACACCACCTATCTAAATGCCATCCGCTGTGTTGTTAGGGCCTCTTGGATTAACACCACCTATCTAAATGCCATCCGCTGTGTTGTTAGGGCCTCTTGGATTAACACCACCTATCTAAATGCCATCCGCTGTGTTGTTAGGGCCTCTTGGATTAACACCACCTATCTAAATGCCATCCGCTGTGTTGTTAGGCCCTCTTGGATTAACACCACCTATCTAAATGCCATCCGCTGTGTTGTTAGGGCCTCTTGGATTAACACCACCTATCTAAATGCCATCCGCTGTGTTGCTAGGCCCTCTTGGATTAACACCACCTATCTAAATGACATCCGCTGTGTTGTTAGGGCCTCTTGGATTAACACCACCTATCTAAATGCCATCCGCTGTGTTGTTAGGGCCTCTTGGATTAACACCACCTATCTAAATGCCATCCGCTGTGTTGTTAGGGCCTCTTGTATTAACACCACCTATCTAAATGCCATCCGCTGTGTTGTTAGGGCCTCTTGGATTAACACCACCTATCTAAATGCCATCCGCTGTGTTGTTAGGCCCTCTTGGATTAACACCACCTATCTAAATGCCATCCGCTGTGTTGTTAGGGCCTCTTGGATTAACACCACCTATCTAAATGCCATCCGCTGTGTTGCTAGGCCCTCTTGGATTAACACCACCTATCTAAATGCCATCCGCTGTGTTGTTAGGGCCTCTTGGATTAACACCACCTATCTAAATGCCATCCGCTGTGTTGCTAGGGCCTCTTGGATTAACACCACCTATCTAAATGCCATCCGCTGTGTTGCTAGGGCCTCTTGGATTAACACCACCTATCTAAATGACATCCGCTGTGTTGTTAGGCCCTCTTGGATTAACACCACCTATCTAAATGACATCCGCTGTGTTGCTAGGGCCTCTTCGATTAACACCACCTATCTAAATGACATCCGCTGTGTTGCTAGGGCCTCTTGGATTAACACCACCTATCTAAATGACATCCGCTGTGTTGTTAGGGCCTCTTGGATTAACACCACCTATCTAAATGACATCCGCTGTGTTGTTAGGGCCTCTTGGATTAACACCACCTATCTAAATGCCATCCGCTGTGTTGCTAGGGCCTCTTGGATTAACACCACCTATCTAAATGACATCCGCTGTGTTGCTAGGGCCTCTTCGATTAACACCACCTATCTAAATGCCATCCGCTGTGTTGTTAGGGCCTCTTGGATTAACACCACCTATCTAAATGCCATCCACTGTGTTGTTAGGGCCTCTTGGATTAACACCACCTATCTAAATGACATCCGCTGTGTTGTTAGGGCCTCTTGGATTAACACCACCTATCTAAATGACATCCGCTGTGTTGTTAGGGCCTCTTGGATTAACACCACCTATCTAAATGACATCCGCTGTGTTGCTAGGGCCTCTTGGATTAACACCACCTATCTAAATGACATCCGCTGTGTTGCTAGGGCCTCTTGGATTAACACCACCTATCTAAATGCCATCCGCTGTGTTGTTAGGGCCTCTTGGATTAACACCACCTATCTAAATGACATCCGCTGTGTTGTTAGGGCCTCTTGGATTAACACCACCTATCTAAATGACATCCGCTGTGTTGCTAGGGCCTCTTGGATTAACACCACCTATCTAAATGACATCCGCTGTGTTGCTAGGGCCTCTTGGATTAACACCACCTATCTAAATGCCATCCGCTGTGTTGCTAGGGCCTCTTGGATTAACACCACCTATCTAAATGCCATCCGCTGTGTTGCTAGGGCCTCTTGGATTAACACCACCTATCTAAATGCCATCCGCTGTGTTGTTAGGGCCTCTTGGATTAACACCACCTATCTAAATGCCATCCGCTGTGTTGCTAGGGCCTCTTGGATTAACACCACCTATCTAAATGCCATCCGCTGTGTTGCTAGGCCCTCTTGGATTAACACCACCTATCTAAATGCCATCCGCTGTGTTGCTAGGGCCTCTTCGATTAACATCGACTATATTTGTCTTCAGCCGTGAACCTAGTCATGGTCCCAAATGGCACAATATTCCTTATTTAGTGCACTACTTTTGACCAGAGACATTTGGAATATAGGGAATAGTAGTGCACATGTCAGCAACCCAGAGTGAACAGTTGCATGAACAGATGTCATTACTGGTTGAAATATGGTTGAAATTGTGTCATTGCAACCAGTTTTGTCCACTGGGAAAGGTTTAAATGTTTAAGTACAGGAATAGTTTTCTTTGTTTCTTTATTAGTTGTACAATATATCAACACAGTACTTTCATGAGACTATATGTAAATAAATACATTAGTTGTAATTGTTCTGCCTACCTAGAGGTTACAAATTCTTCACACGAATAAGAGATTAAACAGAAGAGGGGAAACATCCAGCAGCAATTGACTGGATAACATCATCATTGTTGAAAAGAGAAATCCCATCTGTTTCAGTTGTTTGAGGGTGGGGTAACAGTATTAGTTAATGTGGTGAGCTGTGTCCTGTGAATGATTACACATTCCTCATGATCGATGAAACATACAACAGCCCATTACTTTTATCAACATTTCTTCAGTTCACTGATAGTTGTTGAAAAGAAAGTCAGCCAGAGAGTCTGTCTGCTAGCCCATCTCTGGCTCCGTATGTAGGATTTAGAGTGTGGGGTTAGGATTTAGAGTGTGGGGTTAGGATTGGGAGTGTGGGGTTAGGATTTAGAGTGTGGGGTTAGGATTTAGAGTGTGGGGTTAGGATTGGGAGTGTGGGGTTAGGATTTAGAGTGTGGGGTTAGGATTGGGAGTGTGGGGTTAGGATTGGGAGTGTGGGGTTAGGATTGGGAGTGTGGGGTTAGGATTTAGAGTGTGGAGTTAGGATTGGGAGTGTGGGGTTAGGATTTGGAGTGTGGGGTTAGGATTTAGAGTGTGGGGTTAGGATTTAGAGTGTGGGGTTAGGATTTAGAGTGTGGGGTTAGGATTGGGAGTGTGGGGTTAGGATTTAGAGTGTGGGGTTAGGATTTAGAGTGTGGGGTTAGGTTTTGGAGTGTGGGGTTAGGATTTAGAGTGTGGGGTTAGGATTGGGAGAAGGGCACTCCAACCATGGAGGAGTTTGGGAAACCCTGAATTAGAGCATGGGGTAATTGGGTTGTAGTGTACTGTAGTGTAGCATTGTGTCTGTTCTCTGTCAGGAGGTGTAAAACAGGCTCTGCTCCGGAGGCCTCCGCACGCACGCACGCACGCACGCACGCACGCACGCACGCACGCACGCACGCACGCACGCACGCACGCACGCACGCACGCACGCACGCACGCACGCACGCACGCACGCACGCACGCACGCACGCACGCACGCACGCACGCACGCACGCACGCACGCACGCACGCACGCACGCACGCACGCACGCACGCACGCACGCACGCACGCACGCACGCACGCACGCACGCACGCACGCACGCACGCACGCACGCACGCACGCACGCACGCACGCACGCACGCACGCACGCACACACACACACACACACACACACACACACACACACACACACACACACACACACACACACACACACACACACACACACACACACACACACACACACACACACACACACACACACACACACACACACACACACACACACACACACACACACACACAGCCAGGCTGGGGCTCTGGGCCGCAGACACCATAGGAGTGGAAACTGGCGTCACGTAAATTAATTTCAAATGAAGTAGTAGCTACCGGTCCCGACCGGCTGTTTTCTACCACAGACAGACAGAGAGAGAGAGAGAAAAATACAGAGACGGACAGACGGACGGACGGACGTCTTTGTTGAGGCCCTTCAGTTTGGAGGAGGGTTTCGTTGCTGAAGAGCTGAACATAACAGTTTAGTAAGCCATCAACAGTAATAGAAGAGTTATTATGTTATATATTTGGTTTGATACAGTAGAGTACCACCTGTGGCTGAACAGCACACACTGGTATGTTACTGAGAATAACGGATGGTTCATATGCTGTAACGCTCACCATTGATCTATGGGAATTGTTTTACAGTATGTTTCTGACAGTAGGCCTATAGGCCTGTCCCATATGGCACCCTATTCCCTATAATAAAACTCTGATCAAAAGTAGTGCACTTCAAAGGGAATAGCCACTGGGAACAGATGTCAATTCAACATTTTGATTTACATTTGGTTGAGTTCAGATTTGGTGAATTCAACTTGAAATCAATCAAACATGTTACCATGTCATTAGATTTAGGTTCAAAGGTTAGGGAAAAAAAGACGGAATGCCCGTATGTTGATGACTTTATGCAAATCCAATCCGTTTTCCATGTTGATTCAATGACATCACATCGATGTTTGGGGTTGAAATGATGTGGAAACAATGTTGATTCTACCGGGTTATGCCCAGTGGGCTCCAAGTAAATCATCTGAGAGTTTCTCTGTCTTTCACACCCACTGGTCACAGCACCATGACACAGCAATTATGTTTTGAAACACATTTCAAAAGACTCAGACATGCTAACATACTATATTTCAGTGTCTGTGAAATGCAATTGTAAAGTGCGCAAGAGCAGGTATTTTTCTTAGACCTACATTTCCCATAAAACCTGGAAAAGAACTACAAAAGAAAGAAAAGAGCGCTCATAAAAAGATATCACTTGTTTCTCTCTGGACCACATGTCTGTTTTTACCAGGTTGGACAAATCCCAGGTTCTTCAACAGGCATGGAAAAACACAGGCCTAGAAAGAAAACACTCCATAACCATGGCAACAACAGGTGGGTGTTAAGCAATAAACTTTCACCCTGATTATATTGGCCGCTAAACAAAATAACCTCATAATAACCTCGATAATACAAATAATACAAAAACAAACTCCTGTCAAAAGTATTCACAGAGCAATTTGGGGGATTTCGATATCCAGCTTAACAAAACAATGTGTGACTATATTCAGAGTATGACTGATGAGGTTGCAAACAGTTGCAGTTCAACTTTAGTCGTAAGTATTGGCACCGCAATTGCCTGTCCTGGTAAGAAACAAACTCCCAAAATAATATTTGCAGCTGTTCTGACCAACTAGTCTCTAGATACGCCTCGCTAAATAAAAAGTCATCAAGGGAATGAAAGAGAGAAAGAAAGAAAAGCTTTGTATTTGAATAACGTGATGGTTTGACCAGATTGTTTGCTTTTCCTATTCTGTTACATCATGTTCTGTTACATCAACCTTGTATGTCTACGGGCAGGCCATTCATACAGTCACACAGCAGGTTGTTCATTTCTCTAATACTCTCTCTCTCTCTCTCTCTCTCATTCACTCACGCACTCACACTCACACACACACACACCCTCTGTCATACCCTGTCACACACACGCACCGATCCAGGCAGCCGACCCTGCAGAGCCGTCTCTGTAATGAAGAAGTGACCTTGACTGGAGACATCAGACAGAATGAGCCGAACCCAGATGCAATCAGCATGAGTCCTCTATATGAACAAAGTCCTGTGTTCAAATACTATTTTAAATAATTTAAAATGCCTTTATCTGCGCTTGATTGAGCTTGCCTGGCTTAACGGGACAATAGAATAGTCCAATAACTGCAATCCTTGTCGATCTGGCACTCCAGGCAGGCCAAAGCGGATGCTTAAAGTAATAAAAAATTCCTCTGGGCACAGCCGGAGCTCTGAACCGAGCACTTGGCATATTACAAATGACCACTAGTCCTGGTCTGACTGCCATCTATAAAGGTCCTCTGACAGCATTCAAGATTATAACAGACATTGGTGTTTCATGTTCGTCCCCGGTCAGGCAAGTCTGATAGGCAAGACTGCCCCTGCGAAGACATGTTAATAGACAATAGGGAAATGTTTCTAGGAATGATATTGTATTTCTTGAGGAAATCTTGTTTCTGTTTTTCTTCCCATCCTCTTGTTTCTCTAGTCTTTAGTTGTGCTTGTGCCACAGATGGACACGCTTAGCCGGCTGTGTAGCTGTGTGACCATGTTATTCCTAGAGAACGTAGCTGTGTGAACATGTTATTCCCAGAGAACAACTGTGTGACCATGTTATTCCGAGAGAACATAACTGTGAGACCATGTTATTCCTATAGAATGTAGCTGTGTGACCATGTTAATCCTATAGAATGTAGTTGTGTGACCATGTGATTCCTATAGAACGTAGTTGTGTGACCAGGTTATTCCTATAGAATGTAGTTGTGTGACCATGTGATTCCTATAGAACGTAGTGGTGTGACCAGGTTATTCCTATAGAATGTAGTTGTGTGACCATGTGATTCCTATAGAACGTAGTTGTGTGACCAGGTTATTCCTATAGAATGTAGTTGTGTGACCTTGTTATTCATAGAGAACATAGTTGTGTGACCATGTTATTACTAGAGAACTTAGTTGTGTGACCATGTTATTCCTAGAGAACGTAGCTGTGTGACCATGTTATTCCTAGAGAACGTAGCTGTGTGACCATGTTATTACTAGAGAACGTAGCTGTGTGACCATGTTATTCCTAGAGAACGTAGCTGTGTGACCATGTTATTCCTAGAGAATGTAGCTGTGTGACCATGTTATTACTAGAGAACGTAGCTGTGTGACCATGTTATTCCTAGAGAACGTAGCTGTGTGACCATGCTATTCCTAGGGAACATAGCTGCTGTTCCTAGGGAACAACTGTGTGACCATGTTATTCCTAGGGAACATAGCTGTGTGACCATACTATTCCTAGGGAACATAGCTGCAGGGTTTCCTAGTGGTTAGAGCGTTGGACTAGTAACCGGAAGGTTGCAAGTTCAAACCCCCGAGCTGACAAGGTACAAATCTGTCGTTCTGCCCCTGAACAGGCAGTTAACCCACTGTTCCTAGGCCGTCATTGAAAATAAGAATTTGTTCTTAACTGACTTGCCTGGTTAAATAAAGGTAAAATAAATAATAAAAGTTCCTAGGGAACAACTGTGTGACCATGTTATTCCTGGTGAACTTACCTATGGCGGATTGAAAATATATGAAAGCCAGGCTAGAGAGTGTCCTGGACAGATAAAGATCATCTCTGTTCCAGAAGAGAACCCACAGAAGTTTTTTGACACTGGCGTGGATATTTCCTTATCACATCATTCCTTCAAGGTTACCGCAACTATGGTGGATCATGAGTAACCAGACTGGAGAACTACGGTTCTGCTTGGCTTTGCTTGGCTCAGTAGTGTGAATACTACGGTTCTGCTTGGCTTGGCTTGGCTCAGTAGTGTGAAAACTACGGTTTTGCTTGGCTTGGCTTGGCTTGGCTTGGCTTGGCTCAGTAGTGTGAAAATGACAGTTCTGCTTGGCTCAAAAGTGTGAAAACGACAGTTCTGCTTGGCTCAGTAGTGTGAAAACTACGGTTCTACTTGGCTTGGCTTGGCTCAGGAATGTGAAAACCACGGTTCTGCTTGACTTGGCTCGGGAATGTGAAAACCACGGTTCTGCTTGACTTGGCTTGGCTCGGCAGTGTATCAAGGACATAATATTGAACACAAATCATAGAGAAGTGTTGAGTCACCATGACCCTCAGTCTACTGTAATTGACCTCCTATACTTATACTGCACCATCTGGCCACATATGTTGAGTTCACAAACCACACAATTGGTAGACACATTGATATATGGATTTAATTTTATTATACACAGATAAAGATACAACATGTACGTACATTGAGTGTACAAAACATTATGAACACCTGGTCTTTCCATGACGTAGCCTGACCAGTCGAATCCAGGTGAAAGCTATGATACCTTATTGATGTCACCTGTTAAATCCACTTCAATCAGTGTAGATGAAGGGGAGGAGTCAGGTTATAAAAATATTTTTAAGCCTTAAGACAATTGTTGGTTGTGTATGTGTGTTATTCAGAGGGTGAATGGGCAAGACTAAATATTTAAGTGCCTTTGAATGGTGTATGGTAGAAGGTGCCAGGTGCACCTGGTTTGAGTCAAGAACTGCAATGAACTTTCGACACCTTGTAGAGTCCTTTCCCTGATGAATTGAAGGGGGCGGGGGGTGCAACTCAACGTTAGTATGGTGTTCGCAATGTTTGGTATACTCAGTGTATGTAGCTCATAGTAATAATGATCTTACCAAACACTTGTAACAGATTATTATCGTCACAAGTATGTCATGCATGAAGGATCTATGTAGTATATAATAATTTCAAAGTAAAGGAATGGAAAATATAACGAAAACATACATCTGTACATACGTCAACAGAAGGTAGTAACAATGTGAACTGACATATTTACTTTTCTCGTTTGTTTAGACATGGAATAAATAAGAGATAAAAACATATCTGGAACATATAGCATGACTCAAAGTCTGATGTAATATGAAACTGATCCCTGTCCTTTGTGGTTTGTCTGTCTGCCTAATAATAACCTGGTTAGATTCATCCTAAAAGAGAGGGAGGCCCCTCTACTACAGTAAATACAGTATTGTATTGTTCTAGGAGGGAGGCCCCTCTACTACAGTAAATACAATATTGTATAGTTCTAGGAGGGAGGCCCCTCTAATACAGTCAATACAGTACTGAATTGCCATAGGAGGCATTTCCCTCTACTACAGTAAATACAGTATTATATTTTCCAAGGAAGGAAGGCCCCTCTACTACAGTAAACACAGTATTGTATTGTCCTAGGAGGGAGGCCCCTCTACTACAGTCAATACAGTACTGAATTGCCATAGGAGGCAGGCCCCTCTACTACAGTGAATACAGTATTGTATTTTCCTGAGAGGGAGGCCCCTCTACTACAGTAAATACAGTATTGTATTTTCCTGAGAGGGAGGCCCCTCTACTACAATCAGTTAAATACTATATTTTCCTAGGAGGCAACCCTCTCTACTACAGTAAATACAGTATTATATTGTCCTAGGAAGGAAGGCCCCTCTACTACAATAAATACACTATTATATTGTTCTGGGAGAGATACCCCTCTACTTCAGTAAATACTGTATTATATTGTCTTAGGAGGGAGACACATCTACTACAGTAATACAGTATTATATTGTCCTAGGAGGGAGGCCCTAGAACTAAAGTAAATACAGTATTATATTATCCTAGGAGGGAGGCCCCTCTATTATAGAAAATACTGTATCATATTGTCCTAGGAGGGGGCCCTAGCCTGGTCACAGATCTGTTTGTATTGTCTTGTGCCAATTCCTATGGTCAGTTGGCAAGACAGCCCAAACAGATCTAGGACCTGGCTAGGGAGGCCTCTCTCTCTACTATATCTTACATTGCTGCTACAACAATACAGGCACTTTGTTTGGCTGTGAGTGACTTGGATCTAGCCTGGTCTCAGATTTGTTTGGTCTGCCTTGCCATGACAATGACCATAGATGTTGGCAAAGCAGCACAAACAGATCTGAGACCAGGCTAATTTGGATCCTGATATCAACGGAATGATAGTTTCACCATAATACACTAAGGATTATTTTTTGTTACTTTTTTAAAACTTTACTTTATTTGGTAAATATTTTCTTAACTTTTTAATTTCACGGTAAGGTTGTAATCTGTTGTACTTGGCGCCTGTGTCAAATACAATGTGATTAGATTGGATTTGATGCACTCATTCTATATTTAAACAAAACAAGTCATTTTAGGCCTACTAACGTGTGCTAAATTCATCTTAGAAATGTCATCTGCATTGTTACTGTGCTTAAGACTTGAACATGTGATTATGCTTTGTTTCCTATATAGATACTGTAGTATTCAAATATTTGGTATTTCGTCTTTTTTGTTCTGTATCACTTTTCTCAAGTACATCTCTGTCGGAGCCTTTACAATTATAGGATAAATATCGTACATGCATTCATCATCTCTTACACAATTTATAAATACTAATGATCGTACTGTTCCTCTGACATACTTTAAATAAATATATTATACAATTTGAATCGATTTAAATGGAATGGTCATACACTGGTGTGTGCTGTTGCAAAACGTTATATTTGTAGTTTCCTTTGTTGTGTGGTTTTCGTTCGATCAATTCCTTCATTTATTTTACGCGCTGTGTTATTACTTGTGCGTGCACTTGACACCAAGATATGGTCATCGCTGCATATTAGCAATGTGATATCTTTATTTTCATATCTTTCATTGTTATTTACAGAAGTTAATTAGTTGTGCACCTCAGTGTGTCTCTCAGCCAGGGTGTGAAGAGTCACGTTGTGTTTATGAGTTATACACATGACACTCAGACATAAGGGTGGTGTTGCACTTCTAACAAGTACTATATATGTCTGCTCTCTCTCTCTCTTACTCTCTCTCGTGTCTAGTATCATTTATTCAGATACCTCTCTAGGCCTGATGTTACTGCATCATTGAGTGTTTCTCCTCTCTTCCCCAGCCTTTCACAAGTCACCATTGTTCATTCTTTCTGTTCTTGAAACTTGAGTTGATGAATTCTGAATTCCACCTCAAGCATGCATTTAGAATCCATTTAGTTGATTTACTGAAGTTTATCCATAATGCTTTCCCTCTTCTGACCTTTCTCAAAGAATTGCTCTGAGAGTTGCAATATCCCTGTCATCCTGTGTTTGTTCTTCTT
This sequence comes from Oncorhynchus mykiss, assembly GCF_013265735.2. Lineage (NCBI taxonomy): Eukaryota > Metazoa > Chordata > Actinopteri > Salmoniformes > Salmonidae > Oncorhynchus > Oncorhynchus mykiss. The sequence continues at coordinate 67,067,164 of NC_048573.1, forward strand.
CCAAGAAACGTCCTTTCCAGTTCTCTCTCTCTCTCTCTGCATAGCCGTAGCGAGCTTTGTACATTAGGCATGCAGTTCATTCCTCCTGTTCTCTTGCATGGGGTGAAGTGACTAGCCGTGAAGGGAATCACATTCCTACTATAATTGTACTATTCTGTTTAGACAGAAACAGAGATGTAGAGACAGTAGCCTCAAATGAATCAATGTACAGTACGTTTATATTCCATGCTGTTTAGGTCTGTATTTCATGGCTCACTCACGTTTTTCCTCTCGTTCAATAACAACCTCCTCGGTGAGAGGGTGAGGAGACAGAAGGGGCAGACAGACAGGTGATATTTCATAGGGGTCCTTCCTTCCCGGCCATAACACAGCTGTCCTTGTTTCCATGTTGGGGTCAGTGCGGGCTGTCCGATGGTCAAAGGTGTGTGTGTGTGTGTGTGTGTGTGTGTGTGTGTGTGTGTGTGTGTGTGTGTGTGTGTGTGTGTGTGTGTGTGTGTGTGTGTGTGTGTGTGTGTGTGTGTGTGTGTGTGTGTGTGTGTGTGTGTGTGTGTGTGTGTGTGTGTGTGTGTGTGTGTGTGTGTGAGAGAGAGACAGTACAAGCTGTTCTCGGTGGAGTGTGTGTGCATTTTATGCTTGTGTCTTCTCTATATAGCTACACGTGTGTATATACAGTACCAGTCAAATGTTTGGACACACCTACTCATTCAAGGCTTTTCTTTATTTGTACTATTTTATGCATTGTAGAATAATAGTGAAGACATCAAAACTATGAAATAATACATATGGAATCATGTAGTAACCAAAAAAGTGTTACAAAAATGTAGATTCTTCAAAGTAGCCACCCTTTGCCTTGATGACAGCTTTGCACATTCTTGAAGTTCTCTCAACCAGCTTCATGAGGTAGTCACCTGGAATGCATTTCAATTAACAGGTGCGCCTTGTTAAAAGTTAATTTGTGGAATTTCTTTCCTTCTTAATGCGTTTGAGCCAATCAGTTGTGTTGTGACAAGGTGGGGTTGGTATACAGAAGATAGATTGGTAAAATACCAAGTCCATATTATGGCAAGAACAGCTCAAATAAGCAAAGGGAAACGACAGTCCATCATTACTTTAAGACATGAAGGTCAGTCAATACGGAAAATTTCAAGAACTTTTAAAGTTTCTTCAAGTGCAGTCACAAAAACAATCAAGCGCAATGATGAAACTGGCTCTAATGAGGACCGCCACAGGAAAGGAAGGCCCAGAGTTACCGCTGCTGCAGACTATACGTTCATTAGAGTTACCAGCATCAGAAATTGCAGCCCAAATAAATGCTTCACAGAGTTCAAGTAACAGACACATCTCAACATCAACTGTTCAGAGGATACTGTGTGAATCAGGCCTTCATGGTCAAATTGCTGCAAAGAAACCGCTGCTAAAGGACACCAATGAGAAGAGACTTGCTTGGGCCAAGAAACACAAGCAATGGACATTAGACCGGTGGAAATCTGTCCTTTGGTCTGATGAGTCCAAATTTGAGACCAACCGCCGTGTCTTTGTGAGATCTACCGTGAAGCATGGAGGAGGAGGTGTGATGGTGTGGGGTGCTTTGCTGGTGACACTGTCTGTGATTTTTTTTTTAATTCAAGGCTCACTTAACCAGCATGGCTACCACAGCATTCTGTAGTGATACGCCATCCCATCTGGTTTGCGCTTAGTGGGACTATCATTTGTTTTTCAATAGGACAATGACCCAACACACCTCAAGGCTGTGAATGGGCTATTAGACCAAGAAGGAAAGTGATGGAGTGCTGCTTCAGATGACCTGGCTGCTTCAGATGACCTGGCACAATCACCCAACCAATTGAGATGGTTTGGGATGAGTTGGACCGCAGAGTAAAGGAAAAGCAGCCAACAAGTGCTCAGCATATGTGTGAACTCCTTCAAGACTGTTGGGAAAGCATTCCAGGTGAAGCTGGTTGAGAGAATGCCAAAAGTGTGCAAAGCTTTCATCAAGGCAAAGGGTGGCTACTTTGAAGAATCTCAAATATAAAATATATTTGTGACAACAATTTTTGGGGTTACTACATGATTCCATATGTGTTGTTTCATAGTTCTGATGTCTTCACTATTATTCTACAATGTAGAAAATAGCAAAAAATAAAGAAAGACCCTTGAATGAGTAGGTGTGTCCAAACTTTTGACTGGTACCGTACGTGTGTGTGTCAGTAGAGGCTGTCCTTGGTGGTGGAGGTGTGTGTGGTGGTGGAGGTGTGTGTGGTGGTGGAGTCGTCAGGTATGGAGCCCCTGCGCAGGGTTCTTGGTCTGCAGCGTAACAGGGCCTGTAGCTCCCTGGACACAGAGCTGCTGAAGAAGGTGTAGATCCAGGGGTTGGTACATGAATTCAGACTGGCCAGCAGCATCAGGATGGTGAACGCCACGCCTACATAGAGAGAGAGGACACATGACGCAAAGACACACCCACACACGCAAGACAAAGACATATACGGTACAGAGCCTATAGAAAGTCTACAGTTGAACTGTTTTTACATGTTGTTACGCAACAAAGTGGGATTGAAATCGTTTTCATTCTGATTGTTTGTCGTTGATCTACACAAAGTACTCCATAATGTCAAAGTGCAAAGAAAACAGAGTATTTCTGTCTGTAATAAAGCCCTTTTGTGTGGAAAAACTCATTCTGATTGGCTGTGCCTGACTCCCAAGTGGGTGGTTCTATGCCCTCCAGGCCCACTCATGGCAGCGCCCCTGCCAAGTCATGTGAAATCAATAGATTAGTGCCTAATAAATATATTTCAATTGACTGATGTCCTCAAATGAACTGTAACTCTGCAAAATCTTTGAAATTGATTCATGTTGCGTTTCTATTTTTCTTCAGTATAGTTAAGAAGTCAAATTTGGCTTTACAAATCACATAAGTTATATGGACTCACTCTGTGTGAAATAAAAGGGGTTGACATGATTTTTGAATGACCACCCCTTCCTCTGTCCCTCATACATACAACATCTGTAAGGTCCCTCAGTCAAGCACTGAATTTCAAGCACAGATTCAACTTCAAAGACCAGGGAGCTTTTCGAAAGGCTCATAAAGGGACGTGATTGGTAGATGGGTAGCAATAACAAATCAGACATTGCATATATCTCCAGTCGTCTGCTGTAATAGCCCATCCGTGAAAAGGATTGACGAGTTGTGCCACTTGGGACACCACAATAAAGAGGTAAAGGTCCTAAATCCCCTCCTTTTCTTTGGGAACAACAGAGAAAAATTAATATATAATCGTTTCCGTACTGAATAATGGTACTAACTGTTCACGATTCCCCAGTTTTTGGCTCTATTACAAGTCCTGTAAATTTCCTTCTGGAACAAAAACCTTGAAACTTTACCTATATAATTAGGCCACTTCTAACTTCTGATATTCAGTTTTTATGTATGACAATATGTGCTGGCCTCCTCGCTCTCTAGGACAATCTGCACTGACCTCCTCCCTCTCTAGGACACTGCACTGACCTCCATCTCTGCACTGACCTCCTCCCTCTCTAGGACACTATGCACTGACCTCCTCCCTCTCTGCACTGACCTCCTCCCTCTCTGCACTGACCTCCTCCGCCTCTAGGACACTATGCACTGACCTCCTCCCTCTCTAGGACACTGCACTGACCTCCTCCCTCTCTGCACTGACCTCCTCCGCCTCTAGGACACTATGCACTGACCTCCTCCCTCTCTAGGACAATCTGCACTGACCTCCTCCCTCTCTAGGACACTGCACTGACCTCCATCTCTGCACTGACCTCCTCCCTCTCTAGGACAATCTGCACTGACCTCCTCCCTCTCTGCACTGACCTCCTCCGCCTCTAGGACACTATGCACTGACCTCCTCCCTCTCTAGGACAATCTGCACTGACCTCCTCCCTCTCTGCACTGACCTCCTCCGCCTCTAGGACACTATGCACTGACCTCCTCCCTCTCTAGGACACTGCACTGACCTCCATCTCTGCACTGACCTCCTCCGCCTCTAGGACACTATGCACTGACCTCTGTGTGTGTGTTTCTGTGTGTACTATGTGCATGCGAGTTTCAAGTTCCTTGATGTTCACATCACCAACAAACTATTATTGTCCAAACACATAAATTCATAAAAAATCCTACAATGTGATTTTCAGGATTTTTTTCCCTCATTTTGTCTGTCATAGTTGAAGTGTACCTATGATGAATATTAAGGGCCTCTCTCATCTTTTTAAGTGGGAGAACTTGCACAATTGGTGGCTGACTAAATACTTTTTTGCCCCACTGTACATGTACAGATTACCTCAACTAGCCTGTACCTCCGCACACTGACTCGGTACCGGCGCCCCCTGTATATAGCCTCCACACTGACTCGGTACCGGCGCCCCCTGTATATAGCCTCCACACTGACTCGGTACCGGCGCCCCCTGTATATAGCCTCCACACTGACTCGGTACCGGCGCCCCCTGTATATAGACTCCACACTGACTCGGTACCGGCGCCCCCTGTATATAGCCTCCACACTGACTCGGTACCGGCGCCCCCTGTATATAGCCTCCACACTGACTCGGTACCGGCGCCCCCTGTATATAGACTCCACACTGACTCGGTACCGGCGCCCCCTGTATATAGCCTCCACACTGACTCGGTACCGGCGCCCCCTGTATATAGCCTCCACACTGACTCGGTACCGGCGCCCCCTGTATATAGCCTCCACACTGACTCGGTACCGGCGCCCCCTGTATATAGCCTCCACACTGACTCGGTACCGGCGCCCCCTGTATATAGCCTCCACACTGACTCGGTACCGGCGCCCCCTGTATATAGCCTCCACACTGACTCGGTACCGGCGCCCCCTGTATATAGCCTCCACACTGACTCGGTACCGGCGCCCCCTGTATATAGCCTCCACACTGACTCGGTACCGGCGCCCCCTGTATATAGCCTCCACACTGACTCGGTACCGGCGCCCCCTGTATATAGCCTCCACACTGACTCGGTACCGGCGCCCCCTGTATATAGCCTCCACACTGACTCGGTACCGGCGCCCCCTGTATATAGACTCGTCATTGTTATTTTTATTGTGCTACTTTTTATTATTACTTTTTATTTTAGCCTGCATGTGGCAAATAAAGATTGATTTGATTTAATGAGAGCCCATGAGCTAATGTTGAGCATCATTTCTTTAGGCTATTCATTTTCGTGAGAAAACAGAGTTTTGAAGGCCTCTATTAAAAAGAGGAGGATCCCATTAGCTTTTTATAGGCTGACTATATGTATTTCTCAAGTTTCCTCATATTAAGCACATTGCTTTGCTTGCATCCTCCATTCGTTATTGAAGTGCATAGATGACATGTCTTTTTTTCCCCTGCCCGTTCCGAGACGGGTGCATGATAATGGTCCATTCTAAATCCAAACTAATTTCACACATATATTATTTAGTATATGTAAAGACAAGATTAAATCAATAATAGTCTGATCGGTGAAAATATTTGCCTGTCACTTGTGAATGATATACTATCACTTGTGAATGATATACTATCACTTGTGAATGAAGCCCTGCTTGTGTGCAGTAAGGCAAGAAACAGCGCATGCCTTTTAATGCAACGTTTTCAAATCATAGTCACACACCTCATGTAGTCTAGTCCATAGGCCTATATGTTTTAATAAGGTTAGTATCACACCTCATGTAGCCTAGCCCATAGGCCTATATGTTTTAATAAGGTCAGTATCATACCTCATGTAGCCTAGTCCATAGGCCTATATGTTTTAATAAGGTCAGTATCACACCTCATGTAGTCTAGCCCATAGGCCTATATGTTTTAATAAGGTCAGTATCACACCTCATGTAGTCTAGTCCATAGGCCTATATGTTTTAATAAGGTCAGTATCACACCTCATGTAGTCTAGTCCATAGGCCTATATGTTTTAATAAGGTCAGTATCACACCTCATGTAGTCTAGCCCATAGGCCTATATGTTTTAATAAGGTCAGTATCATACCTCATGTAGCCTAGCCCATAGGCCTATATGTTTTAATAAGGTCAGTATCACACCTCATGTAGCCTAGCCCATAGGCCTATATGTTTTAATAAGGTCAGTATCACACCTCATGTAGTCTAGTCCATAGGCCTATATGTTTTAATAAGGTCAGTATCACACCTCATGTAGTCTAGTCCATAGGCCTATATGTTTTAATAAGGTCAGTATCACACCTCATGTAGTCTAGCCCATAGGCCTATATGTTTTAATAAGGTCAGTATCATACCTCATGTAGTCTAGTCCATAGGCCTATATGTTTTAATAAGGTTTGTATCACACCTCATGTAGTCTAGCCCATAGGCCTATATGTTTTAATAAGGTTTGTATCACACCTCATGTAGCCTAGCCCATAGGCCTATATGTTTTAATAAGGTCAGTATCATACCTCATGTAGCCTAGCCCATAGGCCTATATGTTTTAATAAGGTCAGTATCACACCTCATGTAGCCTAGCCCATAGGCCTATATGTTTTAATAAGGTCAGTATCACACCTCATGTAGTCTAGTCCATAGGCCTATATGTTTTAATAAGGTCAGTATCACACCTCATGTAGCCTAGCCCATAGGCCTATATGTTTTAATAAGGTCAGTATCACACCTCATGTAGTCTAGTCCATAGGCCTATATGTTTTAATAAGGTCAGTATCACACCTCATGTAGTCTAGCCCATAGGCCTATATGTTTTAATAAGGTCAGTATCACACCTCATGTAGTCTAGCCCATAGGCCTATATGTTTTAATAAGGTTAGTATCATACCTCATGTAGTCTAGCCCATAGGCCTATATGTTTTAATAAGGTTAGTATCACACCTCATGTAGCCTAGCCCATAGGCCTATATGTTTTAATAAAGTCAGTATCACACCTCATGTAGTCAAGCCCATAGGCCTATATGTTTTAATAAGGTCAGTATCACACCTCATGTAGTCAAGCCCATAGGCCTATATGTTTTAATAAGGTCAGTATCACACCTCATGTAGTCTAGCCCATAGGCCTATATGTTTTAATAAGGTCAGTATCACACCTCATGTATCCTAGCCCATAGGCCTATATGTTTTAATAAGGTTTGTATCACACCTCATGTAGTCTAGTCCATAGGCCTATATGTTTTAATAAGGTCAGTATCACACCTCATGTAGTCTAGTCCATAGGCCTATATGTTTTAATAAGGTCAGTATCACACCTCATGTAGTCTAGCCCATAGGCCTATATGTTTTAATAAGGTTTGTATCACACCTCATGTAGCCTAGCCCATAGGACTATATGTTTTAATAAGGTCAGTATCACACCTCATGTAGTCTAGTCCATAGGCCTATATGTTTTAATAAGGTCAGTATCACACCTCATGTAGTCTAGCCCATAGGCCTATATGTTTTAATAAGGTTTGTATCACACCTCATGTAGCCTAGCCCATAGACCTATATGTTTTAATAAGGTTAGTATCACACCTCATGTAGCCTAGTCCATAGGCCTATATGTTTTAATAAGGTCAGTATCACACCTCATGTAGTCTAGTCCATAGGCCTATATGTTTTAATAAGGTTAGTATCACACCTCATGTAGTCTAGTCCATAGGCCTATATGTTTTAATAAGGTTAGTATCACACCTCATGTAGCCTAGTCCATAGGCCTATATGTTTTAATAAGGTCAGTATCACACCTCATGTAGTCTAGCCCATAGGCCTATATGTTTTAATAAGGTTTGTATCACACCTCATGTAGTCTAGCCCATAGGCCTATATGTTTTAATAAGGTCAGTATCACACCTCATGTAGCCTAGCCCATAGGCCTATATGTTTTAATAAGGTCAGTATCACACCTCATGTAGCCTAGTCCATAGGCCTATATGTTTTAATAAGGTCAGTATCACACCTCATGTAGCCTAGTCCATAGGCCTATATGTTTTAATAAGGTCAGTATCACACCTCATGTAGCCTAGCCCATAGGCCTATATGTTTTAATTAGGTCAGTATCATACCTCATGTAGCCTAGCCCATAGGCCTATATGTTTTAATAAGGTTTGTATCACACCTCATGTAGCCTAGCCCATAGGCCTATATGTTTTAATAAGGTCAGTATCACACCTCATGTAGCCTAGTCCATAGGCCTATATGTTTTAATAAGGTCAGTATCACACCTCATGTAGCCTAGTCCATAGGCCTATATGTTTTAATAAGGTCAGTATCACACCTCATGTAGCCTAGCCCATAGGCCTATATGTTTTAATTAGGTCAGTATCATACCTCATGTAGCCTAGCCCATAGGCCTATATGTTTTAATAAGGTCAGTATCACACCTCATGTAGCCTAGCCCATAGGCCTATATGTTTTAATAAGGTCAGTATCACACCTCATGTAGCCTAGCCCATAGGCCTATATGTTTTAATAAGGTTTGTATCACACCTCATGTAGCCTAGCCCATAGGCCTATATGTTTTAATAAGGTCAGTATCACACCTCATGTAGCCTAGCCCATAGGCCTATATGTTTTAATAAGGTTTGTATCACACCTCATGTAGCCTAGCCCATAGGCCTATATGTTTTAATAAGGTTTGTATCACACCTCATGTAGCCTAGCCCATAGGCCTATATGTTTTAATAAGGTCAGTATCACACCTCATGTAGCCTAGTCCATAGGCCTATATGTTTTAATAAGGTCAGTATCACACCTCATGTAGCCTAGTCCATAGGCCTATATGTTTTAATAAGGTCAGTATCACACCTCATGTAGCCTAGCCCATAGGCCTATATGTTTTAATAAGGTCAGTATCACACCTCATGTAGCCTAGCCCATAGGCCTATATGTTTTAATTAGGTCAGTATCACACCTCATGTAGCCTAGCCCATAGGCCTATATGTTTTAATAAGGTTTGTATCACACCTCATGTAGCCTAGCCCATAGGCCTATATGTTTTAATAAGGTCAGTATCACACCTCATGTAGCCTAGTCCATAGGCCTATATGTTTTAATAAGGTCAGTATCACACCTCATGTAGTCTAGCCCATAGGCCTATATGTTTTAATAAGGTCAGTATCACACCTCATGTAGTCTAGTCCATAGGCCTATATGTTTTAATAAGGTCAGTATCACACCTCATGTAGTCTAGTCCATAGGCCTATATGTTTTAATAAGGTCAGTATCACACCTCATGTAGTCTAGCCCATAGGCCTATATGTTTTAATAAGGTCAGTATCATACCTCATGTAGCCTAGCCCATAGGCCTATATGTTTTAATAAGGTCAGTATCACACCTCATGTAGCCTAGCCCATAGGCCTATATGTTTTAATAAGGTCAGTATCACACCTCATGTAGTCTAGTCCATAGGCCTATATGTTTTAATAAGGTCAGTATCACACCTCATGTAGTCTAGTCCATAGGCCTATATGTTTTAATAAGGTCAGTATCACACCTCATGTAGTCTAGCCCATAGGCCTATATGTTTTAATAAGGTCAGTATCATACCTCATGTAGTCTAGTCCATAGGCCTATATGTTTTAATAAGGTTTGTATCACACCTCATGTAGTCTAGCCCATAGGCCTATATGTTTTAATAAGGTTTGTATCACACCTCATGTAGCCTAGCCCATAGGCCTATATGTTTTAATAAGGTCAGTATCATACCTCATGTAGCCTAGCCCATAGGCCTATATGTTTTAATAAGGTCAGTATCACACCTCATGTAGCCTAGCCCATAGGCCTATATGTTTTAATAAGGTCAGTATCACACCTCATGTAGTCTAGTCCATAGGCCTATATGTTTTAATAAGGTCAGTATCACACCTCATGTAGCCTAGCCCATAGGCCTATATGTTTTAATAAGGTCAGTATCACACCTCATGTAGTCTAGTCCATAGGCCTATATGTTTTAATAAGGTCAGTATCACACCTCATGTAGTCTAGCCCATAGGCCTATATGTTTTAATAAGGTCAGTATCACACCTCATGTAGTCTAGCCCATAGGCCTATATGTTTTAATAAGGTTAGTATCATACCTCATGTAGTCTAGCCCATAGGCCTATATGTTTTAATAAGGTTAGTATCACACCTCATGTAGCCTAGCCCATAGGCCTATATGTTTTAATAAAGTCAGTATCACACCTCATGTAGTCAAGCCCATAGGCCTATATGTTTTAATAAGGTCAGTATCACACCTCATGTAGTCAAGCCCATAGGCCTATATGTTTTAATAAGGTCAGTATCACACCTCATGTAGTCTAGCCCATAGGCCTATATGTTTTAATAAGGTCAGTATCACACCTCATGTATCCTAGCCCATAGGCCTATATGTTTTAATAAGGTTTGTATCACACCTCATGTAGTCTAGTCCATAGGCCTATATGTTTTAATAAGGTCAGTATCACACCTCATGTAGTCTAGTCCATAGGCCTATATGTTTTAATAAGGTCAGTATCACACCTCATGTAGTCTAGCCCATAGGCCTATATGTTTTAATAAGGTTTGTATCACACCTCATGTAGCCTAGCCCATAGGACTATATGTTTTAATAAGGTCAGTATCACACCTCATGTAGTCTAGTCCATAGGCCTATATGTTTTAATAAGGTCAGTATCACACCTCATGTAGTCTAGCCCATAGGCCTATATGTTTTAATAAGGTTTGTATCACACCTCATGTAGCCTAGCCCATAGACCTATATGTTTTAATAAGGTTAGTATCACACCTCATGTAGCCTAGTCCATAGGCCTATATGTTTTAATAAGGTCAGTATCACACCTCATGTAGTCTAGTCCATAGGCCTATATGTTTTAATAAGGTTAGTATCACACCTCATGTAGTCTAGTCCATAGGCCTATATGTTTTAATAAGGTTAGTATCACACCTCATGTAGCCTAGTCCATAGGCCTATATGTTTTAATAAGGTCAGTATCACACCTCATGTAGTCTAGCCCATAGGCCTATATGTTTTAATAAGGTTTGTATCACACCTCATGTAGTCTAGCCCATAGGCCTATATGTTTTAATAAGGTCAGTATCACACCTCATGTAGCCTAGCCCATAGGCCTATATGTTTTAATAAGGTCAGTATCACACCTCATGTAGCCTAGTCCATAGGCCTATATGTTTTAATAAGGTCAGTATCACACCTCATGTAGCCTAGTCCATAGGCCTATATGTTTTAATAAGGTCAGTATCACACCTCATGTAGCCTAGCCCATAGGCCTATATGTTTTAATTAGGTCAGTATCATACCTCATGTAGCCTAGCCCATAGGCCTATATGTTTTAATAAGGTTTGTATCACACCTCATGTAGCCTAGCCCATAGGCCTATATGTTTTAATAAGGTCAGTATCACACCTCATGTAGCCTAGTCCATAGGCCTATATGTTTTAATAAGGTCAGTATCACACCTCATGTAGCCTAGTCCATAGGCCTATATGTTTTAATAAGGTCAGTATCACACCTCATGTAGCCTAGCCCATAGGCCTATATGTTTTAATTAGGTCAGTATCATACCTCATGTAGCCTAGCCCATAGGCCTATATGTTTTAATAAGGTCAGTATCACACCTCATGTAGCCTAGCCCATAGGCCTATATGTTTTAATAAGGTCAGTATCACACCTCATGTAGCCTAGCCCATAGGCCTATATGTTTTAATAAGGTTTGTATCACACCTCATGTAGCCTAGCCCATAGGCCTATATGTTTTAATAAGGTCAGTATCACACCTCATGTAGCCTAGCCCATAGGCCTATATGTTTTAATAAGGTTTGTATCACACCTCATGTAGCCTAGCCCATAGGCCTATATGTTTTAATAAGGTTTGTATCACACCTCATGTAGCCTAGCCCATAGGCCTATATGTTTTAATAAGGTCAGTATCACACCTCATGTAGCCTAGTCCATAGGCCTATATGTTTTAATAAGGTCAGTATCACACCTCATGTAGCCTAGTCCATAGGCCTATATGTTTTAATAAGGTCAGTATCACACCTCATGTAGCCTAGCCCATAGGCCTATATGTTTTAATTAGGTCAGTATCATACCTCATGTAGTCTAGCCCATAGGCCTATATGTTTTAATAAGGTTTGTATCACACCTCATGTAGCCTAGCCCATAGGCCTATATGTTTTAATAAGGTCAGTATCACACCTCATGTAGCCTAGTCCATAGGCCTATATGTTTTAATAAGGTCAGTATCACACCTCATGTAGCCTAGTCCATAGGCCTATATGTTTTAATAAGGTCAGTATCACACCTCATGTAGCCTAGCCCATAGGCCTATATGTTTTAATTAGGTCAGTATCATACCTCATGTAGCCTAGCCCATAGGCCTATATGTTTTAATAAGGTCAGTATCACACCTCATGTAGCCTAGCCCATAGGCCTATATGTTTTAATAAGGTCAGTATCACACCTCATGTAGCCTAGCCCATAGGCCTATATGTTTTAATAAGGTCAGTATCACACCTCATGTAGCCTAGCCCATAGGCCTATATGTTTTAATAAGGTCAGTATCACACCTCATGTAGCCTAGCCCATAGGCCTATATGTTTTAATAAGGTTTGTATCACACCTCATGTAGCCTAGCCCATAGGCCTATATGTTTTAATAAGGTCAGTATCACACCTCATGTAGCCTAGCCCATAGGCCTATATGTTTTAATAAGGTTTGTATCACACCTCATGTAGCCTAGCCCATAGGCCTATATGTTTTAATAAGGTTTGTATCACACCTCATGTAGCCTAGCCCATAGGCCTATATGTTTTAATAAGGTCAGTATCATACCTCATGTAGCCTAGCCCATAGGCCTATATGTTTTAATAAGGTTAGTATCATACCTCATGTAGCCTAGTCCACCAATCCTGAACAAGTTTTAAAGCGTTAATGCATTTGTGATCACTTTTAAGAATGGTGTTTTCCCACGAATTGATTGAATTTTGGAACATTCGCCCTTATAGCCTTATAGCAATGTGCACATTGCTGCTCTTATAATGTGAAGATATAGCCTAATAGTTTATCAACATTTTAAGCTAAACCTTCTGATCTGTTGCATCAGCCTCATTGCTTTGGGGATCTATCGCATCCCACAACTGTCCCAGAGTGTTTGGAATATTTATTTCTCACACAGAAGGACAAGTTGACCAATAGAATAGGCAGATTTTTATACTATGGGGAATTGTAGATTGACATAGGCTAGTGCTTTTCCTGTTCATCAGGCCTACTCATCTTGTTGGCTGACAAAAAAAAGAGTGGGCAGTGAGAAAGACCCAATCACGTGACGGGCATTAGCCAATAATAATTGAGATATCTGAGAGAGCCATGTGAGTGAGAGGTACTTCAGAGCACGCAGCCGGTAGAAGGGAATTATAATGATTATATTCAGCCCAGGGCACAACGGCCACTGTCCTCAAAAGGCATGGGTTAGGGGGCATTACAGCCACACAGGGGGGGATGCCGGCGGGAAATTTAAGGCATTATTAATTGCTTGTCAAATTGTGAATGAGAGACTGATGAAGTGTGTACAGCCTGCGCAAGAAACAGAGCAGAGCTCATGCCTTTCATGATACTTTTTTCAAATCATCATTTGAAATGCAGCCTTAGAATGTACAAAAAATCTAAACATATAGCCCAACCTTTGAATCACAACTAAAGTTGCATAAATAACTCTAAGTTAAGCATATAGGAGGACCTGTTTCTTTGTTAATTTGTTAAATGCATGTGCGCACTCCCTCAGAAATCGTTTGGAGAAAGTATCCTTTCTATTTTATTCAGCTATGTTCAATTGTATTCTTCATACTATAACATATAAAATAATGTCATGGAATTCTAAGCAAATCTTGTCAGCTAAATGAACTAGTGTAGCCCACAGCCATATGGCATAGACAAATCAGGATCTAACATAAGGACAACTCAGAGTATGCTATTCTGTTCTTCTGAAATAGACTACATTTTATTCATATCATGTTTCTTTAGACCTGTCAAAAATAAATAATGGATTTGTTGTGATGGTGTAGACTATATTAAATACATTTTTAAATGTAGATGTTCCAAAGGTCTACATCAATGGCTATGTGTGGAAGCCAGGAGATGATAAATAAGTTTATGTTAATTAACGGTCAATTACGGGACACCGGCAATTATTTCCTTGACAATCACCGACTGACAAAGTGTAATGACTGCCACAGCCCTTGTATGTGCGTTCGTGTGTGCTTCTTGGACCTCTTACCTTGGTCTGGAGGGTTGGGGTCCCAGGCGGCCCACAGCTGGACGATGAAGAAGGGGGACCAGCAGACTGTGTACACCAACACTATCACTAAAGTCATCCTCACCGTCTTAGACATGGCTTTGGAGATGGAGGGGGGAGTCAGGGCCAAGGGGGGCGGGGGTGAGGGAGGGTACTCCAGGGAGGGGCGTGGAGAGGGGACATGCCGGGCGGAGGAGGGGAGCTCGAAGGAGGTGTAGGACTCATGGCAGTAGCAACCGCCATTGTTAGGAGGCACTGAACCACCACTACATCCACCAGAGGGGACTGGGCCATGGGAGCCATGTGATCTGGGAACTACAGCTGTACTGGAGCCCCTTCGGTCACTAAGGACAGGGTTGGAGGGGACGGGGAGGTTATCTGGGATGTTGAAGGGGTTTTGCTGCGCTGCTGCTGCTGCTGCTGTGTGGTCATTGTGACTGCTGCTGCACTGTGGGCAGGGGGACGGGTAGTCATAGCAGTCTGATGGGGGCACAGCTGTAGACAGGGGGGAGAAGGGGGAGCTGGAGGGGTTGTTGTTCATAGTCTTCAGAAGCTGTCCTTCTCCTACTCCTCTTCCCCCTCCTCCTCCTCTCCCCCCTCTTCCCCCTTCTCCTCCACCTCCTCTCCCACCTTCTCCTCCTCCTCCTCTCCCCCCTCCTCCTCCTCTCCCCCGCTCCCTTGTCATTCTACCGTCCTCCTTTTTGACTCTGTGGAAGCGGAAGATGACAGCATTGTTTTTCTTGAGCTCTGCTGACACCATCCTCTCTGACTTCAGATAGATGTTGTTGTGAATCTCTCTGAAGATCCGGATCTGGAATGAGATTTTAAAAAATAGATTTCTCCTCTTTCTTCATGTAGTGTTGTGGTGTCTCTCTTTATGTAGTGTTGTGGTGTCTCTCTTTATGTAGTGTTGTGGTGTCTCTCTTTATGTAGTGTTGTGGTGTCTTTCTTTATGTAGTGTTGTGGTGTCTCTCTTTATGTAGTGTTGTAGTGTCTCTCTTTATGTGGTGTTGTGGTGTCTCTCTTTATGTAGTGTTGTGGTGTCTCTCTTTATGTAGTGTTGTGGTGTCTCTTTATGTAGTGTTGTAGTGTCTCTCTTTATGTAGTGTTGTGGTGTCTCTCTTTATGTAGTGTTGTGGTGTCTCTCTTTATGTAGTGTTGTGGTGTCTCTTTATGTAGTGTTGTAGTGTCTCTCTTTATGTAGTGTTGTAGTGTCTCTCTTTATGTGGTGTTGTGGTGTCTCTCTTTATGTGGTGTTGTAGTGTCTCTCTTTATGTAGTGTTGTAGTGTCTCTCTTTATGTAGTGTTGTGGTGTCTCTCTTTATGTAGTGTTGTAGTGTCTCTCTTTATGTAGTGTTGTAGTGTCTCTCTTTATGTAGTGTTGTGGTGTCTCTCTTTATGTAGTGTTGTGGTGTCTCTCTTTATGTAGTGTTGTGGTGTCTCTCTTTATGTAGTGTTGTGGTGTCTCTTTATGTAGTGTTGTAGTGTCTCTCTTTATGTAGTGTTGTGGTGTCTCTCTTTATGTAGTGTTGTGGTGTCTCTTTATGTAGTGTTGTAGTGTCTCTCTTTATGTAGTGTTGTAGTGTCTCTCTTTATGTGGTGTTGTGGTGTCTCTGTTTATGTAGTGTTGTGGTGTCTCTTTATGTAGTGTTGTGGTGTCTCTCTTGTCGTGATGGGTGTTTTGTCCTGTGTTTATATTTTTAATCCCAGCCCACACCCCCCTTAGGAGGCCTTTCATTGTATATAAGAATTTGTTCTTAATTAAATAAAGGTTAAATAAAATAAAAAATATAGTCCATCCACCTGACAGGTGTGGTATATCAAGAATCATCATTACGCACCTTGTGTTGGGGATAATAAAAGGCCACTCTAAAATGTACAGTTTTGTCACAGAACACAATGCCACAGATGTCTCAACTTTTGAGGGAGCATGCAATTGGCATGCTGACTGCAGGAATGTCCACCAGAGCTGTTGCCAGATAATTTATTGTTAATTTCTCTACCATAAGCCACCTCCAACGTCTTTATAGAGAATTTGGTAGTACGTCCAACCGACCTCACAAGCGCAGACCACTTGTAACCACGCCAGCCCAGGACCTCCACTTCAGGCTTCTTCACCTGCGGGATCATCTGAGACCAGTCACCCGGACAGCTGATGAAACTGAGGAGTATTTCTGTCTGTAATAAAGCCATTTTGTGGAGAAAAAATAATTCTGATTGGCTGAGCCTGGCTCCCCAGTGGGTGGACCTGGCTCCCAAGTGAGTGGACCTGGCTCCCAAGTGAGTGGGCCTATGCCCTCCCAGACCCACCCATGGCTGCGCCCCTGTAAAGTCATGAGAAATCCACAGATTAAGGCCTAATGAAATTATTTAAATTGACACATTTCCTTATATGAACTGTAACTCGGTAAAATCTTTTAAATTGTTGCATGTTCCATTGATATTTTTTATTCAGTATAGTTAAAATTAATAGAAAAAATTAACGTAGACAATAAAAAACTATTTTGGAACAGATTCCTAAACCCAATCATCCCAACACAGACACCAAACACAGACTTATTGTCCTTTGTAACTCAATTAAAAGTCTTAAATTCTGTTTCCGAAAAAAGCACATGACTCCAGCAGGCCAGGTCTGGGTCTTAGAACAATGTCCTGCCAAACCACGTTAAGGTCATTATTTGATCAGACCTGGGTTCAACTACTATTTGAAATAATTTCAAATACTGTGGCTGAGCTTGATTGTGCTTGATTGTGCTTGCCTGGAACAGTTTTACCTCATTTCTATCAACATGTTAAATGTGCAACCAGAGGGAAAAAAACTCTGGACCACCTATACTCCACACACAGAGATGCACACAAAGCTCCCCCTCACCCTCCATTTGGCAAATTTGATCATAATTCTATCCTCCTGATTTCTGCTTACAAGCAAAAATGAAAAAAGAAAGCACCAGTAACTAGATCAATAAAAAAAGTGGTCAAATGAAGCACATGCTAAGTAAGCTACAGGATTGCTAGCACAGACTGGAATATGTTCCGGGATTCCTCCAATGGCATTGAGGAGTACACCACAGCTGTCATTGGCTTCATCAATAAGTGCATCGATGACGTCGTCCCCACAGTGACCGTACGTACGTACATACCCCAACCAGAAGCCATAGATTACAGGCAACATCCGCACTGAGCTAAAGGCTAGAGCTGCCGCTTTCAAGGAGCGGGACTCTAACCCGGAAGCTTATAAGAAATCCAGCTATGCCCTCCTATGAACCATCAAACAGGCAAAGCGTCAATACAGGACTAAGATCGAATCGTACTACACCGGCTCTGACGCTCGTCGGATGTGGCAGGGCCTGTAAACTATTACAGACTACAAAGGGAAGCACAGCCGAGAGCTGCCCAGTGACACGAGCCTACCGGACTAGCTAAACTACTTCTATGCTCGCTTCGAGGCAAATAACACTGAAACATGCATGAGAGCCCCAGCTGTACTGGAAGACAGTGTGGTCACGCTCTCCGCAGCCGATGTGAGTAAGACCTTTAGACAGGTCAACATTCACAAGAGTGCAGGGCCAAATGGATTACCAGGACGTGTACTGCGAGCATGTGCTGACCAACTGGCAAGTGTCTTCACTAACATTTTCAACCTCTCCCTGTCCGAGTCTGTAATACCAACATGTTTTAAGCAGACCACCATAGTGCCTGTGCCCAAGAACAATAAGGTAACCTGCCTAAATGACTATGACCCGTAGCACTCATGTCTGTAGCCATGAAGTGTTTTGAAAGGCCGGATAATGGCTCACAACAACACCATTATCCCAGAAACCATAGACCCACTCCAATTTTCATACCGCCCAAACAGATCCACAGATGCTGTCTCTATTGCACTCCACACTGCCCTTTCCCACCTGGACAAAAGGAACACCTATTTGAGAATGCTATCCATTGACTACAGCTCAGGGTTCAACACCATAGTGCCCTCAAAGCTCATTAATAAGGTAAGGATCCTGGGACTAAACACCTCCCTCTGCAACTGGATCCTGGACTTCCTGACAGGCCACCCCCAGGTGGCAAGGGTAGGTAACAACACATCCGCCACACTGATCCTCAACACGGAGGCCCCTCAGGGGTGCATGCTCAGCCCCCTCCTGTACTCCCTGTTCACTCATGACTGCTCGGCCAAGCACGACTCCAACCCCATCATTCAATTTGCCTATGACACAACAGTGGTAGGCCTGATCACAGACAACATCAAGACAGCCTATAGGGTGGAGGTCAGAGACCTGGCCATGTCATGCCAGGACAACAACCTCTCCCTCAACGTGATCAAGACAAAGGAGATGATTGTGGACTACAGGAAAAAGAAGACTGAGCATGCCCCCATTATCATTGACGGGGCTGCAGTGGAGCAGGTTGAGAGCTTCAAGTTCCTTGGTGTCCACATCACCAACAAACTAACAAGGTCCAAGCACACCATGACAGTCTTGAACTTGATATGTCAAAACATATCCCCCCTCAGGAGACTGAAAAGATTTGGCATGGGTCCCCAGATCCTCAAAAGGTTCTACAGCTGCACCATCGGAGGCAACTGCTCGGCCTCCGACCGCGAGGCACTACACAGGGCAGTATGAACTGCCCAGTACATCACTGGGGCCAAGCTTCCTGCCATCCAGGACCTCTATACCAGGTGGTGTCAGAGGAAGGCCCTGAAAATTGTCAAAGATTCCAGCCACCCTAGTCATAGACTGTTCTCTCTGCTATCACAGAGAAAGCGGTACCGGGGCGGCAAGTCTAGGTCCAAGAGGCTTCTAAACAGCTTCTACCCCCAAGCCATAAGACTCCTGAACATCTAGTCAAATGGCTACCCAGACTATTCACATTGCCCCCCTCCCCTCTCCACACCACTGCCACTCTCTGTTGTCATCTATGCATAGTCACTTTAATAACTCTACCTACATGCACATACTACCTCAACTAACCGGTGCATCCGCACATTGACTCTGTACCGGCACCCCCCTGTATATAGCCTCCACATTGACTCTGTACCGGCACCCCCGTGTATATAGCCTCCACATTGACTCTGTACCGGTACCCCCTGTATATATTGACTCTGTATCGGTACCCCCTGTATATATTGACTTTGTATCGGCACCCCCCTGTATATATTAATTGCACTGTCGGTTAGGGTCATTTCACTGCAAGGTATACACCCTATTGTATTCGGCGCATGTGACGAATAGCATTTGATTTGATTTGAACATTGGAACCTTAGAATGGCAAACACACCGAAATGGCAAACACACCGAAATGGCAAACACACCGAAATGGCAAACACACCGATCTGGGGAACTCCAGGCAGGTTAAATCAAACACTCAAAGTATATGAAAGATTTCAAATAATATTTAATTAATTCAATGTCCTTAATCTTTGGCTGGGTTCTGGTTCATTTGTCTGACATTCTGGTTCCCTGTGGGGTACCTCACGTGGGTAGTGTTCTGACAGGCTGGCCACACAGCAGGGAGTCTACAGAGGGCTGTGTTAATTAGGCCATCGGAAACATCTCCCACGGGATGCTACATAACACCAGCCACTGAGCCTGTTCAGTCTGATCTGATAGAACTGACCCCCTGGAGCTTGTTCAACAATGCCTGCCAAATACCGCTCCATCAAAACAGAACACGTTTTATTCATGCTTGACATGCTTCAGTTTTTGGATTCTGTGTATTTCATTGCCTCGGGGGTGGCAAGTAGCCTAAAGGACTCTTTTCCCTAAGTAGTGCAGAGGAGGCTAGTGGGAGGAGCAATAGGAGGACAGGCTCAATGTAATGGCTGGAATGAAATCAATGTTTCCATTTGTTTGATGTGTTTGGTACCATTCCATTGATTCCATTCCAGCCATTACAATGAGCCTGTCTTCTCCTCTGCCTCCTGTCTATAGCTCCTCTCACCAGCCTCCTCTGATATAGTGCACTATTTAAGGAATAGAGTGCAATTTGGGAAAAAGCCATAGTTTAAGACGCGGATGATAATGAAATGGGAACTGAACTGGTAACAAGAGGGCTACAGGTCTCTGATCCCAGGTTGTACCGTAGAACAAGGCACCCTCCAGGAGCATCGCACCGCGGCTGACGCTGCTCCTCTCAATGTGTGTGTGTGTGTGTGTGTGTGTGTCTTGGGAAAAAAGGCAAAGGACTAATTTCTATTCTACGTTTGTTCTGTCGTCACACTGTGTTGTGTCCTTGTTGTCGTACCTGACAAACAGTGATGATTAAGACTGTGCGTGTGTGTGTGTGTGTGTGTGTGTGTGTGTATGTGTGTGTGTGTGTGTGTGTGTGTGTGTGTGTGTTTCAGTAGTAGACAGTACCTGGCAGACGGTGATGATTAGTGCTGGCAGTAAGAACACTGCTAGGGTCATCCAGGTGATGTAGGCCTTGAGCCCCCACTGCTCAGCGAAGTGACCCCAGCACTCAAACTCTTCTGGAGACACCTCCGACCGCGAGAAAATGAAGAACTGAGGGAGGAAGGACGGGACAGATTGAGGAGGGGGGAGAGAGAGAGGGAAAAGGGCGAGGGTGGGAGGATGGATGGAGGGAGTGGTGAGGGAGTCAAAACCAAACACATTTCTAACTAACAGAAAAGGAGGCCACACTGTCTAGGAAACTTCCACTGAACAGACAGAAAATAAGCCGAAAATGGGTGTATCTTGAATTTGACTGCAGGCTCTGGGGTCAGGGCAGAAGTGTCCCTTTGAGACTTTTACTTAACCTTTAGTCATGCTGAGACCAACGCCTCTTTCACAGATCAGTCCTGTATACCCATCTATCCACATAAAACACATCAATATATACTACACACATCAGTATACACAACAATATACAGTATACATCAATATTCACATAAACACACAAAAAGCAAAACAAAAAGAGCCAGCTTGTCATCTATCTGGTGCACACATGAGGTAGCCTATACCGAGGTACTACCTGAGGTAGCCTATACCGAGGTACTACCTGAGGTAGCCAATACCGAGGTACTACCTGAGGTAGCCTATATCGAGGTACTACCTGAGGTAGCCTATACCGAGGTACTACCTGCGGTAGCCAATACCGAGGTACTACCTGAGGTAGCCTATATCGAGGTACTACCTGAGGTAGCCTATACCGAGGTACTACCTGCGGTAGCCTATATCGAGGTACTACCTGAGGTAGCCTATACCGAGGTACTACCTGAGGTAGCCAATACCGAGGTACTACCTGAGGTAGCCTATACCGAGGTACTACCTGAGGTAGCCAATACCGAGGTACTACCTGAGGTAGCCTATACCGAGGTACTACCTGAGGTAGCCTATACCGAGGTACTACCTGCGGTAGCCTATACCGAGGTACTACCTGAGGTAGCCTATACCGAGGTACTACCTGAGGTAGCCTATACCGAGGTACTACCTGCGGTAGCCTATACCGAGGTACTACCTGAGGTAGCCTATACCGAGGTACTACCTGAGGTAGCCTATACCGAGGTACTACCTGCGGTAGCCTATACCGAGGTACTACCTGAGGTAGCCTATATCGAGGTACTACCTGAGGTAGCCTATACCGAGGTACTACCTGAGGTAGCCTATACCGAGGTACTACCTGAGGTAGCCTATACCGAGGTACTACCTGCGGTAGCCTATACCGAGGTACTACCTGAGGTAGCCTATACCGAGGTACTACCTGAGGTAGCCTATACCGAGGTACTACCTGCGGTAGCCTATACCGAGGTACTACCTGAGGTAGCCTATACCGAGGTACTACCTGAGGTAGCCTATACCGAGGTACTACCTGCGGTAGCCTATACCGAGGTACTACCTGAGGTAGCCTATACCGAGGTACTACCTGAGGTAGCCTATACCGAGGTACTACCTGAGGTAGCCTATACCGAAGTACTACCTGAGGTAGCCTATACCGAGGTACTACCTGCGGTAGCCTATACCGAGGTACTACCTGAGGTAGCCTATACCGAGGTACTACCTGAGGTAGCCTATACCGAGGTACTACCTGAGGTAGCCTATACCGAGGTACTACCTGAGGTAGCCTATACCGAGGTACTACCTGAGGTAGCCTATACCGAGGTACTACCTGAGGTAGCCAATACCGAGGTACTACCTGAGGTAGCCTATACCGAGGTACTACCTGAGGTAGCCTATACCGAGGTACTACCTGAGGTAGCCAATACCGAGGTACTACCTGCGGTAGCCTATACCGAGGTACTACCTGAGGTAGCCAATACCGAGGTACTACCTGAGGTAGCCAATACCGAGGTACTACCTGCGGTAGCCTATACCGAGGTACTACCTGAGGTAGCCAATACCGAGGTACTACCTGAGGTAGCCAATACCGAGGTACTACCTGCGGTAGCCTATACCGAGGTACTACCTGCGGTAGCCAATACCGAGGTACTACCTGAGGTAGCCAATACCGAGGTACTACCTGCGGTAGCCTATACCGAGGTACTACCTGAGGTAGCCTATACCGAGGTACTACCTGAGGTAGCCTATACCGAGGTACTACCTGAGGTAGCCAATACCGAGGTACTACCTGAGGTAGCCTATACCGAGGTACTACCTGAGGTAGCCTATACCGAGGTACTACCTGCGGTAGCCAATACCGAGGTACTACCTGAGGTAGCCTATACCGAGGTACTACCTGAGGTAGCCTATACCGAGGTACTACCTGAGGTAGCCTATACCGAGGTACTACCTGAGGTAGCCTATACCGAGGTACTACCTGCGGTAGCCTATACCGAGGTACTACCTGAGGTAGCCTATACCGAGGTACTACCTGAGGTAGCCTATACCGAGGTACTACCTGAGGTAGCCTATACCGAAGTACTACCTGAGGTAGCCTATACCGAGGTACTACCTGCGGTAGCCTATACCGAGGTACTACCTGAGGTAGCCTATACCGAGGTACTACCTGAGGTAGCCTATACCGAGGTACTACCTGAGGTAGCCTATACCGAGGTACTACCTGAGGTAGCCTATACCGAGGTACTACCTGAGGTAGCCTATACCGAGGTACTACCTGAGGTAGCCAATACCGAGGTACTACCTGAGGTAGCCTATACCGAGGTACTACCTGAGGTAGCCTATACCGAGGTACTACCTGAGGTAGCCAATACCGAGGTACTACCTGCGGTAGCCTATACCGAGGTACTACCTGAGGTAGCCAATACCGAGGTACTACCTGAGGTAGCCAATACCGAGGTACTACCTGCGGTAGCCTATACCGAGGTACTACCTGAGGTAGCCAATACCGAGGTACTACCTGAGGTAGCCAATACCGAGGTACTACCTGCGGTAGCCTATACCGAGGTACTACCTGCGGTAGCCAATACCGAGGTACTACCTGAGGTAGCCAATACCGAGGTACTACCTGCGGTAGCCTATACCGAGGTACTACCTGAGGTAGCCTATACCGAGGTACTACCTGAGGTAGCCTATACCGAGGTACTACCTGAGGTAGCCAATACCGAGGTACTACCTGAGGTAGCCTATACCGAGGTACTACCTGAGGTAGCCTATACCGAGGTACTACCTGCGGTAGCCAATACCGAGGTACTACCTGAGGTAGCCTATACCGAGGTACTACCTGAGGTAGCCTATACCGAGGTACTACCTGAGGTAGCCTATACCGAGGTACTACCTGAGGTAGCCAATACCGAGGTACTACCTGAGGTAGCCTATACCGAGGTACTACCTGCGGTAGCCTATACCGAGGTACTACCTGAGGTAGCCTATACCGAGGTACTACCTGAGGTAGCCTATACCGAGGTACTACCTGCGGTAGCCTATACCGAGGTACTACCTGAGGTAGCCTATACCGAGGTACTACCTGCGGTAGCCTATACCGAGGTACTACCTGAGGTAGCCTATACCGAGGTACTACCTGAGGTAGCCTATACCGAGGTACTACCTGAGGTAGCCTATACCGAGGTACTACCTGAGGTAGCCTATACCGAGGTATTACCTGAGGTAGCCTATACCGAGGTATTACCTGAGGTAGCCTATACTGAGGTACTACCTGAGGTAGCCAATACCGAGGTACTACCTGAGGTAGCCTATACCGAGGTATTACCTGAGGTAGCCTATACCGAGGTACTACCTGAGGTAGCCAATACCGAGGTATTACCTGAGGTAGCCTATACCGAGGTATTACCTGAGGTAGCCTATACCGAGGTACTACCTGAGGTAGCCTATACCGAGGTACTACCTGCGGTAGCCTATACCGAGGTACTACATGAGGTAGCCAATACCGAGGTACTACCTGCGGTAGCCTATACCGAGGTACTACCTGAGGTAGCCTATACCGAAGTACTACCTGAGGTAGCCAATACCGAGGTACTACCTGCGGTAGCCTATACCGAGGTACTACCTGAGGTAGCCTATACCGAGGTACTACCTGAGGTAGCCTATACCGAGGTACTACCTGCGGTAGCCAATACCGAGGTACTACCTGAGGTAGCCTATACCGAGGTACTACCTGAGGTAGCCTATACCGAGGTACTACCTGAGGTAGCCTATACCGAGGTACTACCTGAGGTAGCCAATACCGAGGTACTACCTGAGGTAGCCTATACCGAGGTACTACCTGCGGTAGCCTATACCGAGGTACTACCTGAGGTAGCCTATACCGAGGTACTACCTGAGGTAGCCTATACCGAGGTACTACCTGAGGTAGCCTATACCGAGGTACTACCTGCGGTAGCCTATACCGAGGTACTACCTGAGGTAGCCTATACCGAGGTACTACCTGAGGTAGCCTATACCGAGGTACTACCTGAGGTAGCCTATACCGAGGTACTACCTGAGGTAGCCTATACCGAGGTATTACCTGAGGTAGCCTATACCGAGGTATTACCTGAGGTAGCCTATACTGAGGTACTACCTGAGGTAGCCAATACCGAGGTACTACCTGAGGTAGCCTATACCGAGGTATTACCTGAGGTAGCCTATACCGAGGTACTACCTGCGGTAGCCAATACCGAGGTATTACCTGAGGTAGCCTATACCGAGGTATTACCTGAGGTAGCCTATACCGAGGTACTACCTGAGGTAGCCTATACCGAGGTACTACCTGCGGTAGCCTATACCGAGGTACTACATGAGGTAGCCAATACCGAGGTACTACCTGCGGTAGCCTATACCGAGGTACTACCTGAGGTAGCCTATACCGAAGTACTACCTGAGGTAGCCAATACCGAGGTACTACCTGCGGTAGCCTATACCGAGGTACTACCTGAGGTAGCCTATACCGAGGTACTACCTGAGGTAGCCAATACCGAGGTACTACCTGCGGTAGCCTATACCGAGGTACTACCTGCGGTAGCCTATACCGAGGTACTACCTGAGGTAGCCTATACCGAGGTACTACCTGCGGTAGCCTATACCGAGGTACTACCTGAGGTAGCCTATACCGAAGTACTACCTGAGGTAGCCTATACCGAGGTACTACCTGAGGTAGCCTATACCGAAGTACTACCTGAGGTAGCCTATACCGAAGTACTACCTGAGGTAGCCTATACCGAGGTACTACCTGAGGTAGCCTATACCGAGGTACTACCTGAGGTAGCCTACACCGAGGTACTACCTGAGGTAGCCAATACCGAGGTACTACCTGCGGTAGCCAATACCGAGGTACTACCTATACTGAACAGTCAGGCCAGTGTCCCTACCTCCATCTTGTTCTGAGGACACGGCGCTGCTGCCAATCCCTGAGCTCACCTGTGTGAATTGTTTGTTTGTTTATAGTTATATTGCTCAATATCTCTCAATTTTGAAAGTGGATTTTACATTGCATGTATGACCCTGTTCATCCGGATTGCTGTAATATGCAAAAACATGTACAATCACTACACGAGGTTGTATGTAGTCAGTGAGTAAATCAACCACAACCAACCACAACTTCTCCTGTGAGTTTCTACTCTCTTTCAGAGATAAAGCTCACACTCTCCAAAACAGCAATGCATTGCCTGATGGTTGTTTCAAGTCAACAAGGGAAACTAAGAAGAAACGAGGCTCAAGAGGTGCTGTCAGAAACAGACAGACTACAGGGGTGGGAATGCCATCACCCGCTCCCAGTGATCACCCTGTCAAATGTGCGGTCACTAAATAATAACCACTCCAGAGAATGCATTTCCACTGCTTCAGAGTGCAATGGCGGCGAGCAGTTCTTGTGCTGACGTTGCTTCCAGAAGCAGTTTGGAACTCGGTAATGAGTGTTGCAACTGAGGACAGATCATTTTTACAAGCTTCGCAATTCAACACTCGGCGGTCCCGTTCTGTGAGCTTGTGTGGCCTACCACTTCTCGGATGAGCCGTTGTTGCTCCTAGATGTTTCCACTTCACAATAACAGCACTTACAGTTGACCGGAGCATCTCTAGCAAAGCAGAAATTTGACAAATTGACTTGTTGGAAAGCATCCTATGACAGTGTCACTTTGAAAGTCACTGAGCTCTTCAGTAAGGTCATTCTACTGGCTATGTTTGTCTATGGAGATTGCATGGCTGTGTGCTTGATTTTATACACCCGTCAGCAACACGTGTGGTAGAAATAGCCGAGTCTACTTATTTGAAGGGGTGTCCACATACTTTTAAATACACTGCTCAAAAAAATATAGGGAACACTTAAACAACACAATGTAACTCCAAGTCAATCACACTTCTGTGAAATCAAACTGTCCACTTAGGAAGCAACACTGATTGACAATACATTTCACATGCTGTTGTGCAAATGGAATAGACAACAGGTGGAAATTATAGGCAATTAGCAAGACACCCCCAATAAAGGAGTGGTTCTGCAGGTGATAACCACAGACCACTTCTCAGTTCCTATGCTTCCTGGCTGATGTTTTGGTCACTTTTGAATGCTGGCGGTGCTTTCACTCTAGTGGTAGCATGAGATGTAGTCTACAACCCACACAAGTGGCTCAGGTAGTGCAGCTCATCCAGGATGGCACATCAATGCTAGCTGTGGCAAGAAGGTTTGCTGTGTCTGTCAGCATAGTGTCCAGAGCATGGAGGCGCTACCAGGAGACAGGCCAGTACATCAGGAGACGTGGAGGAGGCCGTAGGAGGGCAACAACCCAGCAGCAGGACCGCTACCTCCGCCTTTGTGCAAGGAGGAGCAGGAGGAGCACTGCCAGAGCCCTGCAAAATGACCTCCAGCAGGCCACAAATGTGCATGTGTCTGCTCAAATGGTCAGAAACAGACTCCATGAGGGTGGTGTGAGGGCCCGACGTCCACAGGTGGGGGTTGTGCTTACAGCTCAACACCGTGCAGGATGTTTGGCATTTGCCAGAGAACACCAAGATTGGCAAATTCGCCGCTCTTCACAGATGAAAGCAGGTTCACACTGAGCACATGTGACAGATGTGACAGTCTGGAGACGCCGTGGAGAACGTTCTGCTGCCTGCAACATCCTCCAGCATGACCAGTTTGGCGGTGGGTCAGTCATGGTGTGGGGTGGCATTTCTTTGGGGGGCCGCACAGCCTTCCATTCGCTCGCCAGTGGTAGCCTGACTGCCATTAGGTACCAAGATGAGATCCTCAGACCCCTTGTGAGACCATATGCTGGTGCGGTTGGCCCTTGGTTCCTCCTAATGCAAGACAATGCTAGACCTCATGTGGTTGGAGTGTGTCAGCAGTTCCTGCAAGAAGAAGGCATTGATGCTATGGACTGGCCCGCCCATTCCTCAAACCTGAATCCAATGGAGCACATCTGGGACATCATGTCTCGCTCCATCCACCAACGCCACGTTGCACCACAGACTGTCCAGGAGTTGGCGGATGCTTTAGTCCAGGTCTGGGAGGAGATCCCTCAGGAGACCATCCGCCACCTCATCAGGAGCATGCCCAGGCGTTGTAGGGAGGTCATACAGGCACATGGAGGCCACACACACTACTGAGCCTCATTTTGACTTGTTTTAAGGACATTACATCAAAGTTGGATCAGCCTGTAGTGTGGTTTTCCACTTTAATTTTGAGTGTGACTCCAAATCCAGACCTCCATGGGTTGATAAATTTGATTTCCATTGATAACTTTTGTGTGATTTTGTTGTCCGCACATTCAACTATGTAAAGAAAAAAGTATTTATTAAGAATATTTCATTCATTCAGATCTAGGATGTGTTATTTTAGTATTCCCTTTATTTTTTTGAGCAGTGTATATATAGTGTACGTGCCTGGACCTAACAATAAGGAAGCTGCTGACAGGATTACAGACTGGTTCAATGCTTCAATTTCACGATCGGCTGACCAGACAGCATTTGTGCTTGGGGATTTTAATACGCTCTCTCCTCCCCACTCTGCAACAGTACGTCACTTGTCCGACTCGCTCAACGCACATTGTGGAACAGTGTTGTGGCAACATAGATGACACATACAAGGCAGTGTGCAGAGCATCCATCAGGAAATCAGACCATAACGTTGTCCGTCTCCTATCGAGATACAGCCAGCTGGTGAAATGCAGAAAACCTGTAGAGAAATCCATTCAGGCATGGAAAGAGGAGAGCAGGGAGGAGCTCAAGGACTGCTTTGATGTCACAGACTGTGGGGGGTTCTTTGACTGTTGTAGGGAACCCCATGAGTTGACAGACAATATCACATCTTACATCCAGTTCTGTGAGGATACTGTCATTAACACAAAATTTGTCAGAGTATTTCCCTAAAACAAGCCAAGGGTGTCTAAGAAATTGAAAATTAAATTAAGTTTTCTTTCCTGAAAGTAGATACGGATGCTGTAAAGGAGAAAGAAAATGAATTTAGGTCAAACATGTGGAAAGCTAAAAGTGGAGCTGAGGTTCTGTACAGGCAATCCAAGACAAGCATGGGACGGAATGCAATGATGGGCGGAGAGAGGAAGAGAACAGAGAACAATCCAAGACAAGCATGGGACGGAATGCAGTGATGGGAGGAGAGAGGAAGAGAACAGAGAACAATCCAAAACAAGCATGGGACGGAATGCAGTGATGGGAAGAGAGAGGAAGAGAACAGAGAACAATCCAAAACAAGCATGGGACGGAATGCAATGATGGGAGGAGAGAGGAAGAGAACAGAGAACAATCCAAGACAAGCATGGGACAGAATGCAATGATGGGAGGAGAGAGGAAGAGAACAGAGAACAATCCAAAACAAGCATGGGACGGAATGCAATGATGGGAGGAGAGAGGAAGAGAACAGAGAACAATCAAAGACAAGCATGGGACGGAATGCAATGATGGGAGGAGAGAGGAAGAGAACAGAGAACAATCCAAGACAAGCATGGGACGGAATGCAGTGATGGGAGGAGAGAGGAAGAGAACAGAGAACAATCCAAAACAAGCATGGGACGGAATGCAATGATGGGAGGAGAGAGGAAGAGAACAGAGAACAATCCAAGACAAGCATGGGACGGAATGCAGTGATGGGAGGAGAGAGGAAGAGAACAGAGAACAATCACATTGCAGACTGTACATCCTTTGTAAATGACCTTAAGGAAGATTTGACACCGTTGATTTTTAAAGACGAATGTCAACCAAATATGTGACAGCATCCCCAATTCCTCTCCTGTTCAGATACCAGAGAACAAGGTGGCCTCATGCCTGTCACATATTAAGCCACACAAAGCATCGGGACCTATAAGGCACAGAGGGAGACTGAGGATGCTACCCTGACCTTGGTGAACATGGTGGGTAGTCAGTCACCTTCAACATGCAAAATCATATGCACACATTTTAGTTATTGATTTTAGTTCAGCTTTCAATACAATGCATATACACACACTGCTGAAATGACTGCTGGACTTGAATGTCACCGGAGGCCTCACATGTTGGATCATGGACTTTTTAACTGACTGACCACAGAGGGTCCTCAGGAATGGGGCCCTCTCTGATTAATTGACCCTGACCACAGAGGGTCCTCAGGAATGGGGCCCTCTCTGATTAACTGACCCTGACCACAGAGGGTCCTCAGGAATGGGGCGCTCTCTGATTAACTGACCCTGACCACAGAGGGTCCTCAGGAATGGGGCCCTCTCTGATTAACTGACCCTGACCACAGAGGGTCCTCAGGAAAGGGGCCCTCTCTGATTAACTGACCCTGACCACAGAGGGTCCTCAGGAATGGGGCCCTCTCTGATTAACTGACCCTGACCACAGAGGGTCCTCAGGAAAGGGGCCCTCTCTGATTAACTGACCCTGACCACAGAGGGTCCTCAGGAATGGGGCCCTCTCTGATTAACTGACCCTGACCACAGAGGGTCCTCAGGAATGGAGCCCTCTCTGATTAACTGACCCTGACCACAGAGGGTCCTCAGGAAAGGGGCCCTCTCTGATTAACTGACCCTGACCACAGAGGGTCCTCAGGAATGGGGCCCTCTCTGATTAACTGACCCTGACCACAGAGGGTCCTCAGGAAAGGGGCCCTCTCTGATTAACTGACCCTGACCACAGAGGGTCCTCAGGAATGGGGCCCTCTCTGATTAACTGACCCTGACCACAGAGGGTCCTCAGGAATGGGGCCCTCTCTGATTAACTGACCCTGACCACAGAGGGTCCTCAGGAATGGGGCCCTCTCTGATTAACTGACCCTGACCACAGAGGGTCCAGTGGAGATGTTTGAGCGTTTCAAAGACCTAGGGACACAAATTGAGGACAAGCTGAGCTTTACAGAGAATGCAGACATTTGCCCGTGCCTGTTTCTAATCAGGAAATTGAAAGGGTTTGGGGTCAGCCAGGATGTTCTTGAGAGGGTGTACAGCAGCTTGGTGGAGAGCATCCTCATGTTCAATATGACATTATGGTCATCTGAGCGAGAGGAACAAAAGCAAACTGACTGGAATGGTAAACACGGCCAGCAAAGTAACTGGTTGATCACAGGCACATTTGAGCAGTCTGTTCCACAAGGCAACCAAAAAGAAGACACGTGGGCGACCCCTCCCACCCTCTACACCCTCAGGTGGAGACCCCTCCCACCCTCTACACCCTCCAAAAAGAAGACACGTGGGCGACCCCTCCCACCCTCTACACCCTCAGGTGGAGACCCCTCCCACCCTCTACACCCTCAGTTGGAGACCCCTCCCACCCTCTACACCCTCAGATGGAGACCCCTCCCACCCTCTACACCCTCAGGTGGAGACGCCTCCCACCCTCTACTACACCCTCAGGTGGAGACCCCTCCCTCACTCTACACCCTCAGGTGGAGACCCCTCCCACCCTCTACACCCTCAGGTGGAGACCCCTCCCACCCTCTACACCCTCAGGTGGAGACCCCTCCCACCCTCTACACCCTCAGGTGGAGACCCCTCCCACCCTCTACACCCTCAGGTGGAAACCCCTCCCACCCTCTACACCCTCAGGTGGAGACCCCTCCCACCCTCTACACCCTCAGATGGAGACCCCTCCCACCCTCTATACCCTCAGGTGGAGACCCCTCCCACCCTCTACTACACCCTCAGGTGGAGACCCCTCCCTCACTCTACACCCTCAGGTGGAGACCCCTCCCACCCTCTACACCCTCAGGTGGAGACCCCTCCCACCCTCTACACCCTCAGATGGAGACCCCTCCCACCCTCTACACCCTCAGGTGGAGACCCCTCCCACCCTCTACTACACCCTCAGGTGGAGACCCCTCCCTCACTCTACACCCTCAGGTGGAGACCCCTCCCACCCTCTACACCCTCAGGTGGAGACCCCTCCCACCCTCTACACCCTCAGGTGGAGACCCCTCCCACCCTCTACACCCTCAGGGGGAGACCCCTCCCACCCTCTACTACACCCTCAATTCGTAAGGTTTCCCTCTGGCAGACGCTTCAGGCCAAGTGCTGTTGCTTGTGCTGTAGGACTACTATCTGCATTGTAAATTGTACCGGTATATGTACTCATCTATCCAGTGCAGTTGGAGCAGTAGTCATTTGTGAGCGAATGTATCAATGTCCTCTATGTTTTCAGTTTACGCAGTAGGATGGACTGACTGGTTTAAGTGTGTGTGATGTGAGAATGTATGTGCATGTGATTATTTTAATGTCAGGTGATGCCAAGTATACATTTCCATCCTGGATGGGAAATCTACTTTTATTCTATTCTATTTATTCTATCTTCTTCTGAGGGCAGCTCTACCCCCATCTTGTTCTGAGGGCAGCTCTACCCCCATCTTGTTCTGAGGGCAGCTCTACCCCCATCTTGTTCTGAGGGCAGCTCTACCCCCATCTTGTTCTGAGGGCAGCTCTACCTCCATCTTGTTCTGAGGGCAGCTCTACCCCCATCTTGTTCTGAGGGCAGCTCTACCTCCATCTTGTTCTGAGGGCAGCTCTACCTCCATCTTATTCTGAGGGCAGCTCTACCTCCATCTTGTCCTGAGGGCAGCTCTACCTCCATCTTGTTCTGAGGGCAGCTCTACCTCCATCTTGTTCTGAGGGCAGCTCTACCTCCATCTTGTCCTGAGGGCAGCTCTACCTCCATCTTGTCCTGAGGGCAGCTCTACCTCCATCTTGTTCTGAGGGCAGCTCTACCTCCATCTTGTTCTGAGGGCAGGTCTACCTCCATCTTGTTCTGAGGGCAGCTCTACCTCCATCTTGTTCTGAGGGCAGCTCTACCTCCATCTTGTCCTGAGGGCAGCTCTACCTCCATCTTGTTCTGAGGGCAGCTCTACCTCCATCTTGTTCTGAGGGCAGCTCTACCTCCATCTTGTCCTGAGAGCAGGTCTACCTCCATCTTGTTCTGAGGGCAGCTCTACCTCCATCTTGTTCTGAGGGCAGCTCTACCTCCATCTTGTTCTGAGGGCAGCTCTACCTCCATCTTGTTCTGAGGGCAGCTCTACCTCCATCTTGTCCTGAGGGCAGCTCTACCTCCATCTTGTCCTGAGGGCAGCTCTACCTCCATCTTGTTCTGAGGGCAGCTCTACCTCCATCTTGTTCTGAGGGCAGCTCTACCTCCATCTTGTCCTGAGGGCAGCTCTACCTCCATCTTGTTCTGAGGGCAGCTTTACCCCCATCTTGTCCTGAGGGCAGCTCTACCTCCATCTTGTTCTGAGGGCAGCTCTACCTCCATCTTGTTCTGAGGGCAGCTCTACCTCCATCGTGTTCTGAGGGCAGCTCTACCTCCATCTTGTCCTGAGGGCAGCTCTACCTCCATCTTGTTCTGAGGGCAGCTCTACCTCCATCTTGTCCTGAGTGCAGCTCGACCTCCATCTTGTTCTGAGGGCAGCTCTACCTCAAGGTTTGTTGGGTGAAGTCAACGGTGGTCAAGCTTAAATCAACGGTAAGTAGGCAGAGGCTGTCATGTAAGGGCTAGGGTTAGGGTTGAGCCGGGATGTGGACATGAGGCTAGGGTTAGGGATGAGGCTGGGGTTAGGGTTGAGCCGGGATGTGGACATGAGGCTAGGGTTAGGGATGAGGCTAGGGTTAGGGTTGAGCCGGGATGTGGACATGAGGCTAGGGTTAGGGATGAGGCTAGGGTTAGGGTTGAGCTGGGATGTGGACATGAGGCTAGGGTTAGGGATGAGGCTAGGGTTAGGGTTGAGCTGGGATGTGGACATGAGGCTAGGGTTAGGGTTGAGCTGGGATGTGGTCATGAGGCTAGGGTTAGGGATGAGGCTAGGGTTAGGGTTGAGCTGGGATGTGGACATGAGGCTAGGGTTAGGGATGAGGCTAGGGTTAGGGTTGAGCTGGGATGTGGACATGAGGCTAGGGTTAGGGATGAGGCTAGGGTTAGGGTTGAGCTGGGATGTGGACATGAGAACAGGGTTAGGGATGAGGCTAGGGTTAGGGTTGAGCTGGTATGTGGACATGAGACTAGGGTTAGGGTTAGGCTGGGTTGTGGACATGAGGCTAGGGTTAGGGTTGAGCTGGGATGTGGACATGAGGCTAGGGTTAGGGATGAGGCTAGGGTTAGGTTTGAGCTGGGATGTGGACATGAGACTAGGGTTAGGGATGAGGCTAGGGTTAGGGTTGAGCTGGGTTGTGGACATGAGGCTAGGGTTAGGGTTGAGCTGGGATGTGGACATGAGGCTAGGGTTAGGGATGAGGCTAGGGTTAGGGTTGAGCTGGGATGTGGACATGAGGCTAGGGTTAGGGTTGAGCTGGGATGTGGACATGAGGCTAGGGTTAGGGTTGAGCTGGGATGTGGACATGAGCCTAGAGTTAGAGATGAGGCTAGGGTTAGGGTTGAGCTGGGATGTGGACATGAGGCTAGGGTTAGGGATGAGGCTAGGGTTAGGGTTGAGCTGGGATGTGGATGAGGGTTAGGGATGATGCTAGGGTTAGGGTTGAGCTGGGATGTGGATGAGGGTTAGGGATGAGGCTAGGGTTAGGGTTGAGCTGGGATGTGGACATGAGGCTAGGGTTAGGGATGAGGCTAGGGTTAGGGTTGAGCTGGGATGTGGACATGAGGCTAGGGTTAGGGATCAGGCTAGGGTTAGGGTTGAGCTGGGATGTGGACATGAGACTAGGGTTGGGGATGAGGCTAGGGTTAGGGTTGAGCTGGGATGTGGACATGAGGCTAGGGTTAGGGATGAGGCTAGGGTTAGGGTTGAGCTGGGATGTGGATGAGGGTTAGGGATGATGCTAGGGTTAGGGTTGAGCTGGGATGTGGATGAGGGTTAGGGATGAGGCTAGGGTTAGGGTTGAGCTGGGATGGGAACATGAGGCTAGGGTTAGGGATGAGGCTAGGGTTAGGGTTGAGCTGGGATGTGGACATGAGGCTAGGGGTAGGTTTAATGTCCCCTACAGTACCTACCTGTGGTTTGGAGAGAAGTAGGGTCAGGCCCCATGATAGGGTTAGGGTCAGGTTTAGGGTCGGGGTTAGGGTTAGGGTCAGGGTTAGGGTCAGGGTCAGGGTTAGGGTTGGGGTCAGGGTTAGGGTCGGGGTTAGGGTCAGGGTTAGGGTCAGGGGGCAGTGATAGCGTTCCTACCTGTGGTATGGAGAGCAGTAGGGCCAAGCCCCAGGCCGTCATGATAGGGGTGTTCCAGCGTGACACAGACCCACCACGGTAGGCTTGTAGTGGGCAGCAGATGGCATAGTGCCGATCTACCGTCATGGCAACGATCATATAGGAGGACGCGAACATCCCTACGATCTGCAGGTACTTTACTGAGCGACACAGAAAATCCGGCCCCTGGAACCTTCCTGTGATGTCCCATACCAGCTGGGGAAGTACCTAAGGGACGGACAGGAAACAGGAGGATATTAAACTTTGCTATGTTAGATACTAGCATACTACTTAGAATCCATTAATCAATACATGATGCTAGTGTGGATATAGAAACAGAGTAGACTAGCTCCTAAAGCAATGGAATAAAAAATAATATTTATTTGAATGATCAGGCCATTTCCATTGTGTTTTGAGAACTGCGCCCAGTCCACCACACAATGGTGGGCGAATGTGTGCTTAACTGACAGGTCCACACTCAATACATAAGTGCAGCCAGTATGTCAGTGCGTTAGAGGGTTGGGGAATAGTTGACTCATTCATATTGTTATAATCAAAGCCATTAGTAAACATACTAGAGTGGTCATGCTAGCTAGCTGTACCGTAACAATATGTCCTCATTACATAGATCACTCATAGGCTACTGATTTTGAGTACACCAATGTGGTGCCTAGCAACCAGAACAGGGTTGGGATCAATCTCAAGAAAACTGGAGTCGACTCCATACCCTGAGATGTCAGTCTCACCTGGAACAGCGCCACCACCAGGTCAGCAAGACACAGGTTGACCATGAACAGGTGCATGGGAGCGTTTTGTTTCCTCCTGCGAAGCAGCACCCACAGTACAAAGCCGTTTCCCAGGGTAGTCAGGGCCAGTACCAGGCCCAGCACCCCTATCTCGGCCCGGGCCAGGCCCAGATCCCTCACCCTGGGCTGGGGTAAGGCTTGGGGTGTGGTGGTTGAGGCGTTCTCTGGGATAATCCAATAGTAGGACCCTGCGCCTCCATGAGAACTGTTGAGGGACGTGAAGTCGGAGAAGAGGGAGGAAGTGAGGTTGTTTCTTCCTGCCGTCGCAGATGTCAGAGAGGAGTGGCCTAATCCATCCCAACCCGTTTTCTCTGAGATACTTTCCATGCCTAAGTAATAACAAAAATAAAACAACAGAAACCTTAGAAAAATAATACGATAAAATCGCTTCCTGAGTTTGTTTGTGGAGGGAGAGGGCACAGAGGGCCTGTGGAAATAACCGAGTGCTAAATCCCAACTCCGGTCTCTACAAGGAGCATGCGAGTCACAAGCTTACCTTGTTTGTTTACGTTAAAATAAACATTTCGGGTTAAGATCTGATAATAAACCATTGGTTTGTTAGTTTGGGATAATCCCATTTTTATTAAATTATATTCAATTGCCCCCCAATTTGTTGGACAGACGAGTTGTCTTACTATCCCTCTCCCCTTCCTTCCTACGTCTTATCACTGTCTCTGTCCAGACATCTTGTCATAACTTCTGGCATCTTTCATTGACTTCTTCCAAGGTCAATATAACAGGCACAAACTCTGTGATTTTGGGAATAGAGCTTCATGCTTCTAGCAAGGAAATGGAAGAGCGAGAGAGACAGAGGGAGAGTGAGTGAGTGAGTGAGTGAGTGAGACAGCCAGACAAAGAGTGAGAGAGAGAGAGAGATATATATATAGAGCGATAGAGACAGCAAGAGAGAGACAGAGCACTAAAATAGGCCCCATTAGGGCCAGCGCAGACTCTTTGTTTCATTGATTGTGATCTTCCTGGTAGGTTTTGTCATGAAGATTTAAATAACTTTTACAGGTCATTTCATTGTCTTGTAATAAAACAAACATTTGACGGCCTTATCATTCATCACCATTACCACAAAATTATTATGTTTGAACAACACAGTCAAACACAATATTTAATCAAACAAGTCAAATATTGTCAAGTGATTCAACTTTTCAACGTATTGCATATTTCCTGTCAGTGTGTATGTAGGTCAGTAAAGCTGTGCTTTTATGGAACACTTCTACAGTATAGACGGGTTGGTTGTTTAGCAACTAAATCAAGGTGTGCGCAACTATGGGACAAAATAGAACGGGTTGGCTTAAATTATTGACAACATGTAAGCTATATTTTGTTTCCAATGTTAATTGAAAACATAAATAAATTAGCACAATTAGCACTTGTTTGTCAAATACATTGTTACATATGTTGGTTATCTAGATAGCAAATGTTAGTCATATTAACATTGATATGAAATCAGTCAAAACATCCAGAATCACAACAACAGGCTGACTTCTGCGCTATGGAAGTGCGCACATCGTTTTTGTGATGTTGTCAGCCAACCCATCTATGTCTGTTGGTAACAGTTCCACAGTGTTGGTAACAGTTCTACAGTGTTGGTAACAGTTATACAGTGTTGGTAAAAGTTATACAGTGTTGGTAACAGTTCTACAGTGTTGGTAAAAGTTCCAAAGTGTGAATGTTGGTAACAGTTCTACAGTGTGTATGTTGGTAACAGTTCCACAGTGTTGGTAACAGTTCCACAGTGTTGATAACAGTTCTACAGTGTTGGTAACCGTTCTACAGTGTTGGTAACAGTTCAATTGTGTTGGTAACAGTTCTACAGTGTTGGTAACAGTTCCACAGTGTTGGTAACAGTTCAATGGTGTTGGTAACAGTTCTACAGTGTTGGTAACAGTTCTACAGTGTGTCTGTTGGTAACAGTTCCACAGTGTTGGTAACCGTTCTACAGATCAGTAACCGCTACGGTGTTGGAAACAGTTCTACAGTGTTGGTAACAGTTTCACAGTGTTGGTAACAATTCCACAGTGTTGGGAACAGTTCCACAGTGTTGGTAACAGTTCCACAATGTTGGTAACAGTTCTACAGTGTTGGTAACAGTTCATCAGTGTTAGTAACAGTTCCACAGTTTTGGTAACAGTTAACAGTTCCACAGTGTTGGTAACAGTTCTACAGTGTTGGCAACAGTTCTACAGTGCGTCTGTTGGTGACAGTTCCACAGTGTTGGTAACAGTTCCACAATGTTGGTAACAGTTCTACAGTGTTGGTAACAGTTCCTCAGTGTTGGTAACAGTTCCACAGTGTTGGTAACAGTTAACAGTTCCACAGTGTTGGTAACCATTCTACAGTGTTGGTAACAGTTCCTCAGTGTTGGTAACAGTTCCACAGTGTTGGTAACAGTTAACAGTTCCACAGTGTTGGTAACCATTCTACAGTGTTGGTGACAGTTCCACAGTGTTGGTAACAGTTCCACAATGTTGGTAACAGTTCTACAGTGTTGGTAACAGTTCCTCAGTGTTGGTAACAGTTCCACAGTGTTGGTAACAGTTAACAGTTCTACAGTGTTGGTAACAGTTCTACAGTGTTGGTAACAGTTCCAAGCTTTTGCTAATAGTTCTACAGTGTTGGTAACAGTTCCACAGTGTTGGTAACCATTCTACAGTGTTGGTAACCGTTCTACAGTATTGGTAACAGTTCTACAGTGTTGGTAACAGTTCCAAGCTTTTGCTAATAGTTCTACAGTGTTGGTAACAGTTCCACAGTGTTGGTAACCGTTCTACAGTGTTGGTAACCGTTCTACAGTGTTGGTAACAGTTCCACAGTGTTGGTAACAGTTCCACACTGTGTCTGGTGGTAACAGTTCCACACTGTGTCTGGTGGTAACAGTTCCACACTGTGTCTGGTGGTAACAGTTCTACAGTGTGTCTGTTGGTAACAGTTCAACAGTGTTGGTAACAGTTCTGCATTGTGTCTGTTGGTGACAGTTCTACAGTGTGTCTGTTGGTAACAGGTCCAAAGTGTTGGTAACAGTTTTACAGTGTTGGTAACAGTTCTACAGTGTTGTAAACAGTTCTACAGTGTTGATAACAGTTCTATAGGGTGTCTGTTGGTAACAGGTCTACTGTGTGTCTGTTGGTGACAGTTCTACAGTGTGTCTGTTGGCAATAGTTCCACAGTGTTGGTAACAGTTCTACAGTGTGTCTGTTGGTAACAGTTCTACAATGTTGGTAACAGTTCTACAGTGTGTCTATTGGTAACAGTTCTACAGTGTGTCTGTTGGTAACAGTTCCAAAGTGTGTCTGTTGGTAACAGTTCTACAGTGTTGGTAACAGTTATACATTGTGTATGTTGGTAACAGTTCCACAGTTTGTATGTTGGTAACAGTTCCACAGTGCTGGAAACAGTTCTACAG
Source organism: Oncorhynchus mykiss (assembly GCF_013265735.2). Lineage (NCBI taxonomy): Eukaryota > Metazoa > Chordata > Actinopteri > Salmoniformes > Salmonidae > Oncorhynchus > Oncorhynchus mykiss. The sequence goes on from NC_048573.1 coordinate 67,106,568, forward strand.
TGTTGGTAACAATTCCACAGTGTTGGTAACAATTCCACAGTGTTGGTAACCGTTCTGCAGTGTTGGTAACATTTCCACAGTGTTGGTAACAGTTATACAGTGTGTCTGTTGGTAACAGTTCCACAGTGTTGGTAACAGTTCCACAGTGTTGGTAACCATTCTACAGTGTTAGAAACAGTTATACAGTGTTGGTAACAGTTCCACAGTGTTGGTAACAGTTCCACCATGTGTCTGGTGGTAACAGTTCGACAGTGTGTCTGTTGGTAACAGTTCCACAGTGTTGGTAACAGTTCTGCAGTGTGTCTGTTGGTGACAGTTCTACAGTGTGTCTGTTGGTAACAGTTCCAAAGTGTTGGTAAGAGTTTTACAGTGTTGGTAACAGTTCTACAGTGTTGGAAACAGTTCTATAGTGTTGATAACAGTTATACAGGGTGTCTGTTGGTAACAGTTCTACAGTGTGTCTGTTGGTAACAGTTCCACAGTGTTGGTAACAGTTCTGCAGTGTGTCTGTTGGTGACAGTTCTACAGTCTGTCTGTTGGTAACAGTTCCAAAGTGTTGGTAAGAGTTTTACAGTGTTGGTAACAGTTCTACAGTGTTGGAAACAGTTCTATAGTGTTGATAACAGTTATACAGGGTGTCTGTTGGTAACAGTTCTACAGTGTGTCTGTTGGTAACAGTTCTACAGTGTTGGTAACATTTTTACAGTGTTGGTAAAAGTTATACATTGTGTCTGTTGGTAACAGTTCTACAGTGTATCTTTTGGCAATAGTTCCACAGTGTTGGTAACAGTTCTACAGTGAGTCTGTTGTTAACAGTTCTACAGTGTGTCTATTGGTAACAGTTCCAAAGTGTGTCTGTTGGTAACAGTTCCAAAGTGTGTCTATTGGTAACAGTTCCAAAGTGTGTCTATTGGTAACAGTTCCACAGTGTTGGTAACAGTTCCAAAGTGTGTCTGTTGGTAACAGTTCTACAGTGTTGGTAACAGTTCTACAGTGTGTCTGTTGGTAACAGTTCCACAGTGTTGGTAATTGTTCTACAGTTTTGGTAACAGTTCTACAGTGTGTCTGTTTGTAACAGTTCTACAGTGTGTCTGTTGGTAACAGTTCCACAGTGTTGGTAATTGTTCTACAGTGTGTCTGTTGGTAACAGTTCCACAGTGTTGGTAACCATTCTACAGTGTTGGTAACAGTTCCACGGTGTTGGTAACAGTTCCACAGTGTTCATAACAATTCCACAGTGTTGGGAACAGTTCTACAGTGTTGGTAACAGTTCTACAGTGTGTCTGTTGGTAACAGTTCCACAGTGTAGGTAACAGGTCCACTGGGTTGGTAACATGTTTTCATTGTTGGTAACAGTTCTACTCTGTTGGTAACAGTTCTACAGTGTGTCTGTTGGTAACAGTTCTACAGTGTTGATAACAGTTCTACAGTGTGTATGTTGGTAACAGTTCCACAGTGTTGGTAACAGTTCTACATTGTTGGTAACAGTTCTACAGTGTGTCTGTTGGTAACAGTTCCACAGTGTTGGTAACCATTCTACAGTGTTGGTAACAGTTCCACAGTGTTGGTAACAGTTCCACAGTGTTCATAACAATTCCACAGTGTTGGGAACAGTTCTACAGTGTTGGTAAAAGTTCTACAGTGTGTATGTTGGTAACAGTTCTACAGTGTTGGTAACCGTTATACAGTGTTGGTAACAGTTCCACAGTGTTGGTAATTGTTCTACAGTGTGTCTGTTGGTAACAGTTCCACAGTGTTGGTAACAGTTATACAGTGTTGGTAACAGTTCTACAGTGTGTCTGTTGATAACAGTTCCACAGTGTAGGTAACAGGTCCACTGGGTTGGTAACAGTTCTACATTGTTGGTAACAGTTCTACTCTGTTGGTAACAGTTCTACAGTGTGTCTGTTGGTAACAGTTCTACAGTGTTGATAACAGTTCTACAGTGTGTATGTTGGTAACAGTTCCACAGTGTTGGTAACAGTGCCACAGTGTTGGTAACAGTTATTTCGTGTTGGTAACAGTTCTACAGTATGTTTGTTGGTCTGTCTGTCTAACTCTCCTTCTGTCTGACATAAATCCTGCTTTCAGTTGTTTTCATTCTCATACTTTCCCCGGCTTGATATGACTTCTTCTCCCTCTATCCCACTCTCTCTGTATCCCTCTCTCCCTCTCTCCCTCTCTCTTTCTCCGTATCCCTCTCTCTCCCTCTCCCTCTCCCTCTCCCTATCTCTCTCTCTCTCTCTCTCTCTCTCTATCCTTCTCTGCCTGTATCCCTCTCTATCTCTATTCCTCTATCCTTCACTCTCATAATCTTTCTCATCCCTCGTTTATACCCCATACATTCCTCCTCTCCCTCTCTTTTTTCTCTCTCTCTTTCATATTCTTTCTCTCTCTCTTTTTTCTCTCTCTTGCCTTCCTATGTTCACATTCTTTCTCTCCCCTCCAATCACACCCTCTCTTGATCCCAATAAAATCCAGTTTATTTTCTCCCATTTATAAATAAATAGCACAAAAGTAAATATAATTGATATGAATGAAACTGACAATTTGAGAAACAGAGTCGTGGGATAGGGAGACCAAATAAACAGACAGAGAGAGAGAGAGGGGAGGAGGGGGAGGAGGAGGAGGAGAGAGAGAGAGAGAGAGAGAGAGAGGGGTGGAGGAGGAGAGAGAGAGAGAGGGGTGGTGGAGGAAGAGAGAGTGCTGAGAGTATGGATAGAGGGAGCGTAGTGGCAGCTGAGGCTAGCTACCCAGATTAGGTGTAAGAATAACAGAATAGGTGAAGACAGATGAACGATAAGGCAGGTGGAGGAGAAGGTGGACAATCAAAGAAGAAGAAGAAGAAGAAGAAGAAGAAGAAGAAGAAGAAGAAGAAGGGACAGGTAACTAGGTCATAATGGTTCTAGAATTACCATGGTGACAACAGGTGTGACATGACTGATGTTATCAGGAAGTGGGATGTAAAATCCATCTGAATATACGTTTTATATACCGGTATTTATTTACATGTATATAACCTTTCTTTAACCAGGCGAGTCAGTTAAGAATCACTAGTTATTTACAATAACACACTACCTGGGTATAATACTCACTTTGAGAGATAGAGGTCAGGTTGTTCTGATAATATATATTTGGAAACTTACACAGCTCCACTCATATTATTTCTTAATTGGGTATGACTAACAAGAAATTACAAGGTTTACAATCAGTTCTACAACAGCCACTTAATGGGCAATTTGCTGCTAGAAATAATGTTTATACTGCCTGGTAAGCGTGATAATACAGCATGACCTATTCTTCTAAAGTGTTACCAACTGTGCTGCTCTCTGCCAGAGGAATGTATCTGTAGAGAAGACCTGGGTTCAAATACTATTTGAAATCTTTCAAATACTTTGAGCTTTTGCACTATACTGTCTAGATTACCAGATGGGGAGGGTTTAACGTTTTGGGTATATTATATTGGTCCATTAAGCCAGACAAGTTTAATCAAGTACAGATAAAGTATTTGAAATGATTTCAAATAGTATTTGAACCCAGCTCAGTTGTAGAGGCGTGACAACGCAACACAGCTGCATCGCTCTAACCTTGGCCCATGGGCTGGCCCACTCTGCTCAGCAGGCAGGGAGTGATTAAGAGAGAAGAAGAAGAGCAGAACCAGTCTCTTTCTCTCTGAAGTGTGTGTGTGTGTGCGCGTGTACGTTCGTACATCTGTGTGTGTGTGTGTGTGTGAGTGCACACCCGTGTGTGTGTGGTACAATATGCGAATGTGGCCATATCAGGATAAAGTGACAGTTTAAAATCAGCGAGGGGGGCACAATTTTGGAGGGTTCTTGCGTTGGAATTATTTTGAATCCTGCTTATATCACGCAAAACCACAATAAACATCAAGTTCATGTGCCGAAACTCCAAGACCATTGATTGAGTACTTTTTAAAATAACAGCCTATAAGACTATCTCCGCTGGACTGTGTCAGCACAATGGACAGCACCTTACACACTAAAGCCGTTATGGTAATTAATAGAGGCTACGAGAGCGATACAGCTTACGTGAATGCAGCCATACCGTCAGATGTCTCACCAAAATAATTCAAACTAAATGCTGAAAGTAGTAGCCAAGTTATTTATGCATGCAAACAAAAATACTGAATAGAGGTTTGGCTTAGAATACTGACAAGCTGTGAACGAATGAATGCAAAGAGAACATAACAGCCATAACAAGTCAGCCTAGTAAACAAAATATTACATTGATAAAGGCATTACAAAATCTACTATACATTTAGTTACATGAACAGTAAACAAATACAACTAAAAGAAGGTGAATGGAGATCCAAATAACCGAAACACAGCCCACAGACTACTACAGGGAGATACAGCCCACAGACTACTACAGGGAGATACAGCCTACAGACTACTGCAGGGAGATACAGCCCACAGACAACTACAGTGAGATACAGCCCACAGACTACTACAGGGAGATACAGCCCACAGACTACTACAGGGAGATACAGCCTACAGACTACTGCAGGGAGATACAGCCCACAGACTACTACAGTGAGATACAGCCCACAGACTACTACAGGGAGATACAGCCCTCAGACTACTACAGGGAGATACAGCCCACAGACTACTACAGTGAGATACAGCCCACAGACTACTACAGTGAGATACAGCCCACAGACTACTACAGTGAGATACAGCCCACAGACTACTACAGGGAGATACAGCCCACAGACTGCTACAGTGAGATACAGCCCACAGACTACTACAGGGAGATACAGCCCACAGACTACTACAGTGAGATACAGCCCACAGACTACTACAGCGAGATACAGCCCACAGACTACTACAGTGAGATACAGCCCACAGACTACTACAGTGAGAAACAGCCTACAGTGAGACACAGTCAACAGACTGCTACAGTGAGATACAGCCCACAGCCTACTACAGTGAGATACAGCCCACAGACTACTACAGGGAGATACAGCCTACTACAGTGAGATACAGCCCACAGACTACTACAGTGAGATACAGCCCACAGACTACTACAGGGAGATACAGCCCACAGACTACTACAGGGAGATACAGCCCACAGCCTACTACAGTGAGATACAGCCCACAGACTACTACAGTGAGATACAGCCCACAGACTACTACAGTGAGATACAGCCCACAGCCTACTACAGTGAGATACAGCCCTCAGACTACTACAGGGAGATACAGCCCACAGCCTACTACAGTGAGATACAGCCCACAGACTACTACAGTGAGATACAGCCCACAGACTACTACAGTGAGATACAGCCCACAGCCTACTGCAGGGAGATACAGCCTACTACAGTGAGATACAGCCCACAGACTACTACAGTGAAACACAGCCCTCAGACTACTACAGTGAGATACAGCCCACAGACTACTACAGTGAGATACAGCCCACAGACTACTACAGTGAGAAACAGCCTACTACAGTGAGATACAGCCCACAGACTACTACAGGGACATACAGCCCACAGACTACTACAGGGAGATACAGCCTACTACAGTGAAACACAGCCCTCAGACTACTACAGTGAGATACAGCCCACAGACTACTACAGTGAGATACAGCCCACAGCCTACTACAGTGAGAAACAGCCTACTACAGTGAGATACAGCCCACAGACTACTACAGGGACATACAGCCCACAGACTACTACAGGGAGATACAGCCTACTACAGTGAGATACAGCCCACAGACTACTACAGTGAGATACAGCCCACAGCCTACTACAGTGAGATACAGCCCACAGACTGCTACAGTGAGATACAGCCCACAGTGAGACACAGTCTACAGACTACTACAGGGAGATACAGCCCACAGACTACTACAGGGAGATACAGCCCACAGACTACTACAGTGAGATACAGCCCACAGACTACTACAGTGAGATACAGCCCACAGCCTACTACAGTGAGATACAGCCCACAGCCTACTACAGTGAGATACAGCCCACAGACTACTACAGTGAGATACAGCCCACAGACTACTACAGTGAGATACAGCCCACAGACTACTACAGTGAGATACAGCCTACAGACTACTACAGGGAGATACAGTCTACAGACTACTACAGGGAGATACAGCCCACAGACTACTACAGTGAGATACAGTCCACAGACTACTACAGTGAGATACAGCCTACAGCCTACTACAGTGAGATACAGCCCACAGCCTACTACAGTGAGATACAGCCCACAGACTGCTACAGTGAGATACAGCCCACAGACTACTACAGTGAGATACAGCCCACAGCCTACTACAGTGAGATACAGCCCACAGCCTACTACAGTGAGATACAGCCCACAGACTACTACAGTGAGATACAGCCCACAGACTACTACAGTGAGATACAGCCCACAGACTACTACAGGGAGATACAGCCCACAGACTACTACAGTGAGATACAGCCCACAGACTACTACAGTGAGATACAGCCCACAGCCTACTACAGTGAGATACAGTCCACAGCCTACTACAGTGAGATACAGCCCACAGACTACTACAGTGAGATACAGCCCACAGACTACTACAGTGAGATACAGCCCACAGACTACTACAGTGAGATACAGCCTACAGACTACTACAGTGAGATACAGCCCACAGACTACTACAGTGAGATACAGCCCACAGCCTACTACAGTGAGATACAGCCCACAGACTACTACAGTGAGATACAGCCCACAGACTACTACAGTGAGATACAGCCTACAGACTACTACAGTGAGATACAGCCTACAGCCTACTACAGTGAGATACAGCCTACAGCCTACTACAGTGAGATACAGCCCACAGACTACTACAGTGAGATACAGCCCACAGACTACTACAGTGAGATACAGTCTACAGACTACTACAGTGAGATACAGCCCACAGACTACTACAGTGAGATACAGCCCACAGCCTACTACAGTGAGATACAGCCCACAGCCTACTACATGGAGATACAGTCTACAGACTACTACAGGGAGATACAGCCTACAGCCTACTACAGGGAGATACAGTCTACAGACTACTACAGTGAGATACAGCCCACAGACTACTACAGTGAGATACAGTCTACAGACTACTACAGTGAGATACAGCCTACAGCCTACTACAGTGAGATACAGCCCACAGACTACTACAGTGAGATACAGCCCACAGACTACTACAGTGAGATACAGTCTACAGACTACTACAGTGAGATACAGCCCACAGCCTACTACAGTGAGATACAGCCTACAGCCTACTACAGTGAGATACAGCCTACAGCCTACTACAGGGAGACACAGTCTACAGACTACTACAGGGAGATACAGCCTACAGCCTACTACAGGGAGATACAGTCTACAGACTACTACAGTGAGATACAGCCCACAGACTACTACAGTGAGATACAGCCCACAGACTACTACAGTGAGATACAGCCTACAGCCTACAGCCTACTACAGTGAGATACAGCCCACAGACTACTACAGTGAGATACAGCCCACAGACTACTACAGTGAAACACAGCCTACAGACTACTACAGTGAGATACAGCCCACAGACTACTACAGTGAGATACAGCCCACATACTACTACAGTGAGAAACAGCCTACAGTGAGACACAGTCAACAGACTACTACAGTGAGATACAGCCCACAGACTACTACAGTGAGATACAGCCCACAGACTACTACAGTGAGAAACAGCCTACAGTGAGACACAGTCAACAGACTGCTACAGTGAGATACAGCCCACAGCCTACTACAGTGAGATACAGCCCACAGACTACTACAGTGAGATACAGCCCACAGACTACTACAGTGAGAAACAGCCTACAGTGAGATACAGCCAACAGACTGCTACAGTGAGATACAGCCTACAGCCTACTACAGTGAGACACAGCCAACAGACTACTACAGTGAGATATAGCCTACAGCCTACTCCAGAGAGATGCAGCCTACAGATCTTGAATACAAGACATGCGTCGGTGTATTGCACAAGATTTTCCCAACTCAAGAGCTCATGCTTTCTAAGGATGTGACAATGATGATGGCTATTGGGCTTCCTATCAAGCACTTTGAGAGCCTGTTTGTAGACAGACTGAATAGGTTTTAATGTTGTACAGCAAGCTTGGGCCCAACTAGTCAAGCAGTATGTTAAGTGGGGGAGTATCATAGATTTGAAGTACAGTTTTGCTACCTCTGTAGTCAAACAATTTCGTATAAATCAGTGAGATGCAGCCTACAGCCTACTCCAGAGAGATGCAGCCTACAGCCTACTACCGTCAGATACAGCCCACAGACTACTACAGTGAGATGCAGCCTACAGCCTACTACAGGGAGATGCAGCCTACAGCCTACTCCAGAGAGATGCAGCCTACAGCCTACTACCGTCAGATACAGCCTAGAGAACCTACATCGTACAGCCCATGGATTGATGGCAGCATTCGTGCAAAGTGAAAGCGTGAACCACTGCTTTTAATCAGGGCAAGGGAACCGGAAACATGACCGAATACAAACAGTGAAGCAATTCCCTCCGCAAGGCAATCAAACAAGCTAAGCGCCAGTATAGAGACAAAGTAGAGTCACAATTCAACGGCTCAGACACGAGATGAATGTGGCAGGGTCTACAGTCAATCACAGACCACTAAACCAGCCCTGTAGGTGAACCCAAGGTCTTGCTCCCAGACAAACTAAACAACTTCTTCACTCACTTTGAGGACAATACAGTGCCACCAACACAGCCCGCTACCAAAACGTGCGGACTCTCCTTCACAGCAGCCAATGTGAGTAAAACATTTAAACGTGTCAACCAATCTGGACAAGAGGAACCTATGTAAGAATGCTGTTCATCGACTACAGCTCAGCATTCAACACCATAGTACCCTCCAAACTCGTCATTAATCTCGAGACCCTGGGTCTCGACCCCGCCCTGTGAAGGTACGAAACAACATCGCTGAACATTGCTGATCAGTGGGGCCCCACAAGGGTGCGTACTCAGCCCTCTTCTGTACTCCCTGTTGGCCATGCACACCTCCAATTCAATCATCAAGTTTGCAGACTACTACAGTAGGCCTGATTATCTTTTTTTATTTTTTTAAATTTAATTTTACCCCTTTTTCTCCCCAATTTTGTGGTATACAATTGTTGTAGTATCTTGTCTCATTGCTACAACTCCCGTACGGGCTCAGGAGAGACGAAGGTTGAATGTCATGCGTCCTCCGATACACAACCCAGCCAGCCGTACTGCTTCTTAACACAGTGCGCATCCAACCCGGAAGCCAGCCGCACCAATGTGTCGGAGGCTACACTGTGCACCTGGCAACCTTGGCTAGCGCGCACTGCGCCCGGGCCGCCACAGGAGTCGCTGGTGCGAGCATTTCACTACACACAGCTGCTTTGCCAAACAAATAGGCCTATAAGCTTGCTTCAATCATGGAAAATCATGCCGGTCATGAGTTCAGCAACACGTTGTGATATGGCACAATACACTTACAGTATGTCAATTAAATTTGACCCACATAATCAACGAAGCAATGCCAGCCCACCATAAACACGTTTACGTACAGTTCCCTTTACAACCACGACAACCAATAGGCTACCAAGAAAACCATAATAGAATGTATTTATTTCTATGATGAAGCATACTGATATTTAGCTATATCCAGGGGTGTCATTTGGGTTCTTGCATTGGAATTATATAGAATTCTGCTTATATCACGCTATACTACAATAAACGTAAAAGTTCAAAGGCCGGCATCATTGAGTGCATTTGACCAAGTAATGACAGGTTGCCGCGAAATCTCCGCTGCGCTCTATCAAATCAATCAAATCAAATCAAATCAAATTTTATTTGTCACATACACATGGTTAGCAGATGTTAATGCGAGTGTAGCGAAATGCTTGTGCTTCTAGTTCCGACAATGCAGTAATAACAAGTAATCTAACTAACAATTCCAAAACTACTGTCTTGTACACAGTGTAAGGGGATAAAGAATATGTACATAAGGATATATGAATGAGTGATGGTACAGAGCAGCATAGGCAAGATACAGTAGATGGTATCGGGTACAGTATGTACAAATGAGATGAGTATGTAAACAAAGTGGCATAGTATAGTATAAAGTGGCTAGTGATACATGTATTACATAAGGATACCGTCGATGATATAGAGTACAGTATATACGTATGCATATGAGATGAATAATGTAGGGTAAGTAACATTTATATAAGGTAGCATTGTTTAAAGTGGCTAGTGATATATTTACATCATTTCCCATCAATTCCCATTATTAAAGTGGCTGGAGTTGAGTCAGTGTCAGTGTGTTGGCAGCAGCCACTCAGTGTTAGTGGTGGCTGTTTAACAGTCTGATGGCCTTGAGATAGAAGCTGTTTTTCAGTCTCTCGGTCCCAGCTTTGATGCACCTGTACTGACCTCGCCTTCTGGATGATAGCGGGGTGAACAGGCAGTGGCTCGGGTGGTTGATGTCCTTGATGATCTTTATGGCCTTCCTGTGACATCGGGTGGTGTAGGTGTCCTGGAGGGCAGGTAGTTTGCCCCCGGTGATGCGTTGTGCAGACCTCACTACCCTCTGGAGAGCCTTACGGTTGAGGGCGGTGCAGTTGCCATACCAGGCGGTGATACAGCCCGCCAGGATGCTCTCGATTGTGCATCTGTAGAAGTTTGTGAGTGCTTTTGGTGACAAGCCGAATTTCTTCAGCCTCCTGAGGTTGAAGAGGCGCTGCTGCGCCTTCTTCACGATGCTGTCTGTGTGAGTGGAACAATTCAGTTTGTCTGTGATGTGTATGCCGAGGAACTTAAAACTTGCTACCCTCTCCACTACTGTTCCATCGATGTGGATAGGGGGGTGTTCCCTCTGCTGTTTCCTGAAGTCCACAATCATCTCCTTAGTTTTGTTGACGTTGAGTGTGAGGTTGTTTTCCTGACACCACACTCAGCGCCATGGACAGCGCCCTACACATTAAAACAAGGCGTTTGAAAAGTCATTTTGCAATTCCATAGCCTAGTTTTTTAATGAAATGCCGCCACTGGCTATACCACCAACATTTTGACAAAACTCCACCAGCTAGATTGTTTCTTACTTTTTCAGAAGAGTTGCAGCCTCCTTAGTGCTCTTTGGAACTTCCTGAGTAATCAATTATTCCATTCTCCCTAAACATCTTCTTGTATGATCACCCTCAAATGCCAGTTGGATTAGTTTAGATTTCCTCGGGTGTAGCATTCTTCTATTGTGCTGACTGAACAAGTTTGTCAAAGTGGAAAATTAGGAAAATTAGGAGAGAGGCCCAGAGAATCGTTGCAGGATATCAAGTGGGGTCCATTTATCCTCGTTGGAGCTGTAGCGGGCGATTTAAGTCTGCAAAAACTAGTGAGCGACATTGAACTCAGCTTCAATCAAGTCTGTTTTACTTAGATCCAGCAGTGGTTTTACATTTTTCACATCTAGAAAGTCATTCCTCTCTGGGTCAAGGGCACACAGGGCCTCCAGCAATTGACTGTTGCATTTGCTGAATCGTTCTGACATTTCACCAACGACAGCATTCAACATACTTTTACACTCCTCTGTCCTGCTGGCCTACTGTACTGTCCACCACATATTGTTGGAGATTTGTACTTACATAATGTCATCATTTGTTTGAGTCAGTGCCACTTTGCCCAAATGGCTTCGAAATCGCTGTCACACCTCAGCACTAGAACACATTGCGGACCACTTTGACTCCAGTGTAAAGATCTGTTGCTTTTGCCTGGAGTAATTTGTTTGGAGGATTGAGAAGATTGAGGGTTATGTGCACCATGGTAGATGTAAACTTAAAGCCATGGTCTGTCACCGCAGTAGGCAGCCCTGAAGCCTCAAGTCTTTCTTCTGGGTTGTAGAAACACGTGTTTTCAATGTCAGAGAGGAACTTCACAATGCTGTCAACCACACACACAGTAGCCAGTTGTCCCCTTCTCCGTTTGGCTTTGTCTGGGTACTTTAACGAAGGCAATTAGGCCCACCCATTTGGGAGTCAGGCCGACCCAATGGAGAGCCAGGCTCAGCCAATTAGAATTTGTTTTTACCCACAAAAAGGCTTTATTACAGAGAGAAATACTCATTCGCAAATCGTGCTGCTGTGATGGCACACCATGGTATTTCACCCAGTAGATATTGGAGTTTATCAAAATTGGATTTGTTTTTCTTTGTGGGTCTGTGTAATCTGAGGGAAATATGTGTATCTATTATCGTCATACATTTGGCAGGAGGTTAGGAAGTGCAGCTCAGTTTCCACCTCATTTTCCACCTCAGTCTGCACATAGCATGTCTTCTCTTGAGAGCCAGGTCTGCCTACGGCGGCCTCTATCAATATCAGGCTATGCTCACTTTGTCTGTACATAATCAAAGCTTTCCTTAATTTTAGGTCAGTCATAGTGGTCAGGTATTCTGAAACAGTGTACTCTCTGTTTAGGGCCAAAAACGATTTTGATAATTAGCGGATATCGGCCTAATTCTGCTCTGCATGCATTATTTGGTGTTTTACGTTGTACACGGATGTGGGTGTCCCATTTCGTGAATTCTTGGTTGGTGAGCGGACCCCAGACCTCACAACCATGAAGGGCAATGGGTTCTATAACTGATTCTAGTATTTTTAGCCAGATCACAATTGATAAATAGAATTTTATGTTCCTTTTGATGGTGAATTTTCACAGCTTTGTAGAAGTTACCTGTGGCACTGATGTTTATATATATTTTGTGTGCTCTCCCCCCCCCCCCCCCCCTCTCTCTCTCTCTCTCTCTCTCTCTCTCTCTCTCTCTCTCATTAGGGAATCTCTTGGCCTGCCTATGTCTGAGCCTCAGACCCCAGTGGCCCCTGTTTTATATTTAATCTAGAATCATAAGCGATCATAAGGCAACTCCTGTTGCCCTCTGGGCATACCCTTCGCTACCTCTTCACCCCTCCCTACCTCCTAACCCCTCACACCCCTCCCTACCTCTCCCACCCGTCCCTACCTGTTCATCCCTCCTACCCCTCCCTACCTCCTACCCCTCCATACCTTCCACCCTCCCACTCCACGCTACCTCCTACCCTCCTATGATAATGGTCCAGTCTACATTAAAACAAATGTCACACATGTATTATTTAGTACATGTAAAGACAGGATTATATCAAGAATAGTCTGATGGGTGACAATATTAGCCTGACAATCACTTGGGAATTATATATTATCACTTGTGATTGATGCCCAGCATAAGAAACAATGCATTGTCCGCTAAATTAACTAGTGTTTTTTATTTAATCTTTATTTAACCAGGTAGGCAAGTTGAGAACAAGTTCTCATTGCGACCTGGCCAAGAATAAAGCAAAGCAGTTCGACACACACAACAACACAGAGTTACACATGGAATAAACAAACATACAGTCAACTATACAGTAGAATAAAAGTATATATACAGTGTGTGCAAATGAGGTAAGATAAGGGAGGTAAGACAATAAATAGGCCATGGTGGCGAAGTAATTACAATATACCAATTAAACACGGGAGTGATAGATGTGCAGAAGATGAATGTGCAAGTAGAGATACTGGGGTGCAAAGGAGCAACAGTGTAGCCCACAGCCATTTGGCATAGCCACATCAGGACCTAAAATAAGGACAACTCAGAGTATTATTTTCTTCTGAAATAGACTACATTTTCTTCAAATCAGACTTCTTTAGACCTGTCTAAAATAAATAATGGATTTATTGTGAAAGTGTAGGCTATATTAAATGGATTTATTAGACTAAAATGGCTTGTAGGCTATGTCTGGAAGCCAGGAGATGCTAAATGGAGGAGGAGGAATGCTGCCTATGACCCCAAGAACACCATCCCCACCGTCAAACATGGAGGTAGAAACATAATGCTTTGGGGGTGTTTTTCTGCTAAGGGGACAGGACAACTTCACCGCATCAAAGGGACGATGGACGGGGCCATGTACCGTCAAATCTTGGGTGAGAACCTCCTTCCCTCATCCAGGGCATTGAAAATGGGTCGTGGATGGGTATTCCAGCATGACAATGACCCAAAACACACGGCCAAGGCAACAAAGGAGTGGCTCAAGAAGAAGCACATTAAGGTCCTGGAGTGGCCTAGCCAGTCTCCAGACCTTAATTCCATAGAAAATCTGTGGAGGGAGCTGAAGGTTCGAGTTGCCAAACGTCAGCCTCGAAACCTTAATGACGTAGAGAAGATCTGCAAAGAGTACTGGGACAAAATCCCTCCTGAGATGTGTGCAAACCTGGTGGCCTATTACAAGAAACATCTGACCTCTGTGATTGCCAACAAGGGTTTTGCCACCAAGTACTAAGTCATGTTTTGCAGAGGGGTCAAATACTTATTTCCCTGATTAACATTTTTGACATGCATTTTTTTTTCTGTCTCTCACTGTTCAAATAAACCTACCATTAAAATTATAGACTGATGATTTCTTTGTCAGTGGGCAAACGTACAAAATCAGCAGGGGATCAAATACTTTTTTCCCTCACTGTATATACTGTATCACTCACTATCTGTTATTCACTATCTATTGCATCTTAGCCGCTCTGTCACTGTTCATCTATATATTTTATACTTATATATTCTCATCCCATTCCTTTACTAGATTGTGTGTATTAGGTTTTGTTGTGGAATTTGTTAGATATTAGGTTTTGTTGTGGAATTGTTAGATATTAGGTTTTGTTGTGGAATTGTTAGATACGACCTGTTAGATACTGCTGCACTTTCAGATCTTGAATTATAAGCATTTCACTACACTCGCAATAACATCTGCTAACCATGTGTATGTGACCAATAACATCTGCTAACCATGTGTATGTGACCAATAACATCTGCTAACCATGTGTATGTGACCAATAACATCTGCTAACCATGTGTATGTGACCAATAACATCTGCTAACCATGTGTATGTGACCAATAACATCTGCTAACCATGTGTATGTGACCAATAACATCTGCTAACCATGTGTATGTGACCAATAACATCTGCTAACCATGTGTATGTGACCAATAACATCTGCTAACCATGTGTATGTGACCAATAACATCTGCTAACCATGTGTATGTGACCAATAACATCTGCTAACCATGTGTATGTGACCAATAACATCTGCTAACCATGTGTATGTGACCAATAACATCTGCTAACCATGTGTATGTGACCAATAACATCTGCTAACCATGTGTATGTGACCAATAACATTTTATTTGATTTTATTTTATTTGGTCTGCTTCAGTGTGCAGCTCCCAACATTGTTGGCTCAATAACCCACATTTTTAATTCAACATTGTTCTCAGGAAATATTCCAGAAGTATGGAAATCATCTCTGGTGTTGTCGCGCCATAAGAGTGGGCATAGTAGGGATCTTCATAATTATCGGCCCATTTCAAGGCTGCCTTCTCGAATCAAATCAAACAAATCAAATGTATTTATTTATAAAAGCCATTCTTACATCAGCTGATATCTCAAAGTACAGAAACCCAGCCTAAAACCCCAAACAGCAAGCAATGCAGGTGTAGAAGCACGGTGGCTAGGAAAAACTCCCTAGAAAGGCCAGAACCTAGGAAGAAACCTAGAGAGGAACCAGGCTATGTGGGGTGGCCAGTCCTCTTCTGGCTGTGCCGGGTGGATATTATAACAGAACATGGCCAAGATGTTCAAATGTTCATAAATGACCAGCAAGGTCAAATAATAGTAATCACAGTGGTTGTCAAGGGTGCAACCTTGGTAAATGTATACCTTTTTTATCTGAGAAATGTATTTTGAATGTAATCCAGTTTAGCCCTGGGCAGAGCACTATTACAGCAACCACTGGAGTTATTAATGATCTTGTCAATGCTTCAAACACTACAATGAAATGTGCTGCTTTGTTTGTGGACCTGTCTAAAGCTTTTGACACTGTTGATCATGTTATTTTATATTGCATTATACAAGGCACATTTGTAAAATAGACCTATATAAGGCGTTATATAAGGAAGAGGAGGCTATTTGGGTCATATTGTTCTCAGATAATAAAATAAATTAAAAAATCCTCTTCCCGTGCAACCCTGCCTCTATGTTACACAAAATGCACGATAAGCATGGTTTTCACTGATGAATGATGTGGTGAAGAGCTGCACCGCACTCACATACACACACACACACACACACACACACACACACACACACACACACACACACACACACACACACACACACACACACACACACACACACACACACACACACACACACACACACACAAAACACGCACGCACGCACGCACGCACGCACACACACACACACACACACACACACACACACACACACACACACACACACACACACACACACACACCACTCTTTACATCAGTCATTTTTCACATTGATTATTTGATGTATAGAGTTATTAGAGAGGTGGGAGTCATACAGCCCAATATCTGCTAATCTCACTGGCAGAAAACAAGCACTCCCATTTACAACCTTCGTTCGAACTAGAAATTGTTCCGTCATATTTTGTGAGATGGTCTGTAGCCCAGCCACACACTCCCCTCCGAGCCTTTCTTTACCTTAAAGGCCCAGTAAAGTCCAAATTCAGTTTTTTTTATCATATTGTACAACATCTAACTAACACTGTAAAGGTGTGAAAAAATGTATCGGGGTTATTTCTTGATAGTTGCTGGTTGAAAATACAAATCTACACTGGAACTTCTAATCAGCAGGTTCTCATGGGCGGGAGTTTCGGCTTTCCATGGTTACATCACCTTGCGGTAAATTGGTTAATAGACCAATAACAAAGAGAGTTCCAAACCTCTCTGCCAATAACAGCTAGTTTTCCATTTTCCCCTCCCCAGTCAGACCACTCCCAGACAGTCCTAGCAAAATTCTTGCTTGAGAATCGTTTTTTTGCAACAACAAAAATAGCTATTTTTGGCCGTTTAAAAGGAAATCTATTACAGTAAGGTACTTAATTGTTACCCAGAAATGATTTGATATTGACATAACGGCTGCAGCTTTTACTCTGATTAAAACAAATAAACCTGATCCCTGCCTCCTGCTTTCCTTCTGGAACCATCCGTTTTCCTGTCCCCCTTCACACCTCCATACATGCCTCTCTGTCCCCCTCTCCTCTCCCTATTTTTCTCCCCCTCTCCCTCTATCTTACAGAAGCTTATAGAAATGTTTTTAGTGCCTTAGGGATTTACCCTGACTCCAAACAGGTAGTTACAGTGCTGGAGAAAACATTGTAGGGATCGGTTACAACTTTCACCATCTCCTTCTCTCTGTTTTCCTCTCTATGCCTCTCTCTCTTTATCTCTCTCTCTCTCGCTCTCTGTCAGTTCAATTCAATTTCATTTCAAAGGGCTTTATTTTAATGGGAAATATATGTTTACATTGCCATAGCAAGTGAAATAGATAACAAGCAAAAGTGAAGTAAACATTACACTCACAAAAGTTCCAAAGGAATATTCTGTCTTTCTCTCCCTCTCTCTGTCTCCGCTCACACATGTTCCATCTGTCAGACCAGGCTCAATGAGACATGTGCCAAATGTGCTGTGAGACTGTGAAATGTGCGAAATGTGAATGTCGCCTTTTCACACACTCACATACGCATGCACGCAGGCACACACGTGTGGAAAAACACGCAGACACACACAGAGAAGAGCAGTGGGTTTGAGTTTGGTTGGCAGAGCAAGCAGGTAGCACTAATTAGACAGAGTTATACTGTACGGGCATTCATAAAAACGGTTGGTTCAACTTCAGAGCTAAAAATATATTTTGAAAAATATTGTCTGCTAAATGGAAGAACTTTCAAACCTCTCTCTCTGTGTTCCCTGCCTGACCATCTCTGTCTCCATCTCACTCATATGTCCATGTCTCTGTCTGTCTCCGTCTATCTGTCTCTGTCTGTCTGTCTGTCTGTCTGTCTGTCTGTCTGTCTGTCTGTCTGTCCAACTTTTCATCTTTCTCTTCTTCTTTTTGACACTTACATTGTCAAAGTAACCATGATGGTCCACTAAGAAATATTTTATTTTCTTGCCTTTATTTAACTAGGCAAGTCAGTTAAGAACACGCACGCACGCACACACACACGCACACACACACGCACACACACACACACACACACACACACACACACACACACACACACACACACACACACACACACACACACACACACACACACACACACACACACACACACACACACACACACACACACACACACACACACACACACACACACACACACACACACACACACACACACACACACACACACACACACACACACACACACACACACACAAAACAAATGCAACAACAGAGCTATCTGCCTGCCTCCCTGGAAAAAATGCATGGCTCAACCTTTTGTGTGTGAGCTTTCTGTCTTACGACATGTTGTACTGGGAACCAACCAAGCAAGCAGCGTTAAAGTGGAGCAGTCGGCTGTATGCTACACTGCTCAGCTCGTTCCATATTGTCAAATACTTTACTTACATACCAATCAGTAACACATTATTCAGCTGAGCCAGGATGATTCAGTCGCTGACACACACTGTGGGTGCCGTGCACTTCTAGAACCTCTGATCAGTATTCTGTTCTGGAACACATGGGAACAGAACATTACCATTATAGACTGGTGTTGTCCTCTAGCTGTCCACCTACACTTCAACTCTCCCACACCACAAACTATCAGAACCCCGACTACTCACTTAGGAGTTGTATTGCCTTTTTGTGACCTTGTCCAGTCGATTTGAAAGTCAAATGAACTTTCAGTCCATATTAATCATTATCGGTTTGCGGAGGGCGGCATGTCCAAAACACTCTCTATGCAGCCTATACTGTGAAAGTCAAGTCCAGAAGCTGGCTTCTCTTGATCTCCTGAAGTATCCTGTAGCTCCCACATCATCAATCTGTCCACTCAATCTCTCTATAACTCCCCTTTCAGCAGTTCAGCCTTTATAGCACGATAAAAGACATGCAACAATGCAGGTGAAATCTTTGTCCCACAATAGCATACCTTGCCAAAACAACCTATTAAATGTTAATAGAGCCGACAACACCTCATTGCACACACTGATACAGCCATTACTCACCGACCCGCATTACACACAGTTGTGTAGCTGATTGATTTGCATTGAGGGTTCTCTCCTTGAGTCATGGTCAATTCAGGTTGGCACCGTTTGACTTGCACACATCTTTGTATTTACACAATAGACCATCAAGGCCAAGGGGGTTGTTGGGTTTAGGGCCGGTTCTAGTCTTTTGGGGGCCCTAAGCAAGATTTGGTTGGTGAAGAGAAAAATATACGTTTTAATCTACATTTCCTGCAATTCTACACATTTTGCCAATGACTTATGCCATGTTAATGATGTCTGAATGAGAGTGACTAATAAAATCAATGAGGGCCCTATGGAGTTCAGGGCCCCTGGGCACGTTCCCTGTGTAACCGGGCGGTATTAGACCATGATTACTAAGTGAGTACCATGATTAACTGTAGACAGCTGGCTAGACTAATTTACCAATAAAAAACATTGTTCGCTGACTGTCAGTGACTGACATAACAACAGAAAAATTCTAATTTGCACCTTGTTTATTCTATTATTCTAACTGGGGGGGGGGCTTAGCAGCGTGGGGCCCTAGGCGACCGTTTATGTCTCTTATGCCTGGAGCCGGCCCTAGTTGGGTTCAATCAATCAAATGTATTCATTAAGCCCTTTTTACCTCAGCACATGTCACAAGTGCAATACAGAAACCCAACCTGAAACTCCAAACAACAAGCAATGCAGATGTAGAAGCACGGTGGCTAAGAAAAAATCCCTAGAAAGGCAGGGACCTAGGAGGAAACCTAGAGAGGAACCAGGCTCTAAGAGTACATGGCCATGAAGGCCTTGAACGTGTTCAAACGTTCATAGATGACCAGCAGGGTCAAATATTAATCACAGTGGTTGTAGAGGGTGCAACAGGTCAGGTGGCTATATCAGTTGGCTTTTCATTGCCGAGCATTCAGAGGTCGAGACAGCAGGTGGGGTAGAGAGAGAGAGAGTCGAAAACAGCAGGTCCCGGACAGGGTGAACAGGTCAGTTTGAGGCAGCGCGTGAGATGGGGTTAAGAGCAGGTGAGTCTGGGAAGGGGTGATGCTGTGGATGTTTGTGTGTGTCTGTATGTTGTTGTTTGTACAGTTGAAGTCGGAAGTTGACATACACCTTAGCCAAAGACATTTGAACTCAGTTTTCACAATTCCTGACATTTACTCATTGTATAAATTCCCGGTCTTAGGTCAGTTAGGATCACCACTTTATTTTAAGAATGTGAAATGTCAGAATAATTGGAGAGAGATTTATTTCAGCTTTTATTTCTTTCATCACATTCCCAGTGGGTCAGAAGTTTACATACACTCAATTAGTATTTGGTAGTATTGCCTTTAAATAGTTTAACTTGGGTGAAGCGTTTTGGGTAGCCTTCCGCAAGCTTCCCACAATACGTTGGGTGAATTTTGGCCCATTCCTCCTGATAGAGTTGGTGTAACTGAGTCAGGATTGTAGGCCTCCTTGCTCGCACACGCTTTTTCCATTCTGCTCACAAATTCTTTATAGGATTGAGATGAGCAGCCTTTCAGGTTATGTCGATAATGGACTCGTTTTACTGTGGATATAGATACTTTTGTACCTGTTTCCTCCAGCATCTTCACAAGGTCCTTTGCTGTTGTTCTGGGATTGACTTGCACTTTTCGCACCAAAGTACGCTCATCTCTAGGAGACAGAACGCGTCTCCTTCCTGAGCGGTATGGCGGCTGAGTGGTCCCATGATGTTTATACTTGCGTACTATTGTTTGTACAGATGAACGTGGTACCTTCAGGCATTTGGAAATTGCTCCCAATGATGAACCAGACTTGTGTAGGTCTACAATTGTTTTTCTGAAGTCTTGACTGATTTCTTTTGATTTTACCATGATGTCAAGCGAAGAGGCACTGAGTTTGAAGGTAGGCCTTGAAATACATCCACAGGTACACCTCCAATTGACTCAAATTATGTCAATTAGGCTATCAGAAGCTTCTAAAGCCATGACATCATTTTCTGGAAGTTTCCAAGCTGTTTAACGGCAGTCAACTTAGTGTATGTAAACTTCTGACCCACTGGAATTGTGATACAGTAAATTAGAAGTTAAATAATCTGTCTGTGGACAATTGTTGTAAAAATGACTGATACTCAACAATCATTAGTTTTCCTGATGGAAGCTCAGTATGCACAAACAAGAAAGCAATTCGAACATCTGTCTTTTCCTCTGATTAAAACATGCATACCAATACCGTAGAGTGTGCCAAGAAGGAAATGAGAGGAATCATCTGGGTGTTTGACATAAAGAATTACTAAGAATGACTTACTAAAGAATGTACTACCTTCTTACTTAATAACAAGCATCCATTTATAAGGATGGTCATCAACATAAATATAAAATGTAATGATTGAAGATTTTCAAGATTATTTTCCTTATTAGATGAACGATATGAAAAGCCATTTGAGAATGTTGTCTCCATCTGTCTATTATTAATACTTTATGAGTGTATATCTGGATAATTATCGGGGTTCATAAATGTATTAATCAACATCAAAAGAGTTTGGTTAGTGTGGCAGAACACACACACACACACGAACACACACACACACACACACGAACACACACACACACACACAAACACACACACACACACACACACACACACACACACACACACACACACACACACACACACACACACACACACACACACACACACACACACACACACACACACACACACACACACACACACACACACACACACACACACACACACACACACACACACACACACACACACACACACACACACACCCACCCACCCCAAGGTGAGTCCACACACCAAGGTGAGTCTATATCTTCTCCCTGCCTCTCTTGGCTCTCACCTTTCTGTCAGTGCATGGTCATCCTACTCACGCGTGTCCTGCCCTTTCTATGAGTGTCCCTACAGCAGGGGGAAGGAAGTAGGGAGAAATGGTTGGTGATAAACCTGACCAAATCCAACAAAAATCTCAAAACTGGGCTTAGGGGTGTACATGAAAAGAACAGAAGGGTCCACACACTATATACTCTTTATACCACCTTAGTTTGTATATGTTTTATTTAACCTTTATTTAACTAGGCAAGTTAGTTATTAAGAACAAATTCTTATTTACAATGACAGCCTACCCCGGCCAAACCCGGACGATGCTGGGCCAATTGTGCGCAGCCCTATGGGACTCCCAGTCACAGCCGGATGTGATATTGTAATGCGCAGAGCGTGGCAGGTGTTTATTTCGCCTTCGCAGAAGGCAGGAATCGTGGTATAGGCAGGCAATTGTCATACACAGGTAGGCAAACAGGCACAAAACTAGGACTGAAGGCTATAACTGGTCCTCACAAACGAGCTACCAAAAGGCTTAGTAGAGTCGAAACAAACAATACCTCATAAAGGCACAAACAGGATGAACTCAACTAAATAAGGAGCTGATGAGATCAGGTGGGTAACTAACACAGGTGAAATCAATGAACAGGGCTACGTTCAAGAACACAATGAACAGAACACAAGGTTGACTAAGAAATTAAATACAGAACCTTACAGTACCCCCCCCCTCCTGACAACCACCGGAGTGTGGAGCAGGTGGGCTGGGAAGCAGAGGCAGCCGCCTACCTTGGGGGCGAGGTCCGACAGGCTGGTTCGACAAGGTCGTCGACTGTCCCGACATTCTGCGTTGTTCAGTTTGGGGATCAGTTTGGGGGAGTGGGACGGTCCAGATAGTTACGGTGGAATGAATCATCTCTGGGTCGAGGATGTCCTAGTCGGGGACCCGGACCGGTCTGCAGGCCCGTAACCTTCCCAGTCCACTAGATAGTGGATGCGGTCTCTCAGGCTTTTGAAATCAAGGATGGCCTGAATGGCGTAGGCAGGTTCCCCTCCAACGTCCACCGGTGGGGGCGCACTGTGGGTTGTGACTGGAGGATGAAGAGGACTGGAGGATGAAGAGGACTGGAGGATGAAGAGGACTGGAGGATGAAGAGGACTCGAGGTGGCTGGTTTCAATAGAGACACATGGAAGGACGAGGAGATTTTATACTGATGGGGTAACTGGAGCCGATACGTGACAGGGTTGATGTGATGGGTTTTCTTGAAGAGACCAATGAAGGGAGGACAGAACTTTTTGCAGGGAGGCGGAGCCGGATGCCTCTAGTAAAGAGCCACACAAGCTGTCCGGGGTGAAAGAGTGGCGTAGGTTGGCGGCGCCTGTCGGCAAAGCGCTTCTGGGTATTAGAGGCTTGTGCAGATGCCGGTGAGCAGTCTACCATACCCGCTCACTACCCCGAAACCAGTCGTCAACAGCTGGGACAGTACCAGGCTTCGCCTCCCAGGGAAACATGGGGGGTTGGTAACCAAGTACACACTGAAATGGAGTAATACCACCTTATACCACCCCACCTTATACAAACAGACAGCTGTGGTAACATTATACCACCATATACCACCTTATACCACCCCATACCACCTTATAGCACCTCATACCACCTAATACCACCCGACCTTATACAAACAGACAGCTGTGGTAACATTATACAACCTTATACCACCTTATACCACCCCATACCACCTTATAGCACCTCATACCACCTTATACCACCCCACCTTATACAAACAGACAGCTGCGGTAACATTATACCACCTTATAGCACCTCATACCACCTAATACCACCCCACCTTATACAAACAGACATCTGTGGTAACATTATACCACCTTATACCACCTTATACCACCTTATACCACCCCATACCACCTTATAGCACCTCATACCACCTTATACCACCCCACCTTATACAAACAGACAGCTGCGGTAACATTATACCACCTTATAGCACCTCATACCACCTAATACCACCCCACCTTATACAAACAGACAGCTGTGGTAACATTATACCACCTTATACCACCTTATAGCACCTCATACCACCTTATACCACCCCACCTTATACAAACAGACAGCTGTGGTAACATTATACCACCTTATACCACCCCATACCACCTTATAGCACCTCATACCACCTTATACCACCCCATACCACCTAATACCACATTATACCACCTTATACCACCCTACCTTATACAAACAGACAGCTGTGGTAACATTATGCCACCTTATACCACCCCATACCACCTTATAGCACCTCATACCACCTAATACCACATTGTACCACCTTATACCACCTCATACCACCTTGTACCACCGTATAGCACCTTATACCACCTTGTACCACCTCATACCACCTTATACCACCTTATACCACCTTATACCACCTCATACCACCTTATACCACCTTGTACCACCTCATACCACCTTATACCACCTCATACCACCTTATACCACCTCATACCACCTTATACCACCTCATACCACCTTATACCACCTCATACCACCTTATACCACCTTGTACCACCTCATACCACCTTATACCACCTTATACCACCTCATACCACCTTATACCACCTTATACCACCTCATACCACCTTATACCACCTTATACCACCTCATACCACCTTATACCACCTTAAACCACCGTATAGCACCTTATGCAACCTTATACCGCCTCATACCACCTCATACCACCTTAAACCACCTTAAACCACCGTATAGCACCTTATGCAACCTCATACCACCTCATGACACCTCATACCACCTCATCAATCAATCAATCAAATGTATTTATAAAGTCCTTCTTACATCAGCTGATGTCACAAAGTGCTGCACAGAAAGTGCTCATAGCACCTCATACCACCTTAAACCACCGTATAGCACCTTATGCAACCTTATACCGCCTCATACCACCTCATACCACCTTAAACCACCTTATACCACTGTATAGCACCTCATACCACCTTATAGCACCTCATACCACCTCATACCACCTTATAGCACCTCATACCACCTTATACCACCTTATAGCAGCTGGGGCGGCAGGTAGCCTGGTGGTTAGAGCGTTGGCCTAGTAACCAAAAGATTGCTAGATCAAATCCCCGAGCTGACAAGGTAAAAATCTGTTGTTCTGCCCCTGAACAAGGCAGTTAACCCACTGTTCTTGGGCTGTCATAGTAAGTAAGATTTTTTTCTTAATTGACTTGCCTAGTTAAATAAAGGTAAACAATAATACAAATATCACCTTGTGCCACTTTTAACCTCCTTAATGACAACGTTTCAATCCAGAGTATCATCAGGTCAAACAATGTCATCAAATGTGATATACAGAGCATGTAGTGTGCTGGCCTTTCTGTACTTAACTAAAAGTCTGTTTGAAAACAATGTTCGTTTTTAAGCCAACCGTTCGGACAATACAGGCGTTTTTATGAGAAGATTTTTGGGATGTCTTAAGGTCTGACAAACACCGCTGTAGATTGGCCACCTTCCACCACAGATGTGGAAGGCTGACATAGGCGGATGTGGCGGATTCAGACACAGCCCAAGCAACAAAAAATAATCTCTAGCTTCTTTATTATGTTACTTAGATTGACGCATGGGTGCGTCAATAGACTCTTACAGGTTAAGGTGATATACGGAGCACATAGCATGCTGGCCTTTATGTCCTTGTCACAAAAGGAGAGACTCATTTTCCATCAACATCAAAATGGATCACACTGATGATTTAGCTGATCTATACACAGTCATATTTCAGGACCTCCCATAGGAATCAATACACACACACACCTTGGATGGGACAGTTATACAAGGAATGAACTAACTGAGATAAGTATATCAGGAGTGTTGACATAAAGCTGGCGACATTTACATAGCATGACTCTGTTTATTGTCGAGAGACACACATCTGAATGTCGAGGCTATGTCTCTCATCATGTCTGTCAGTATGCAAAGTCTGTTTATGACACACACACACACACACACACACACACACACACACACACACACACACACACACACACACACACACACACACACACACACACACACACACACACACACACACACACACACACACACACACACACACACACACACACACACACACACACACACACACACACACACACACCTCACTGAATATCAATTGTTGTAAACTGCCGTGCTCAGACAAACAGACAGCTGCGGTAACATCTGAGGATTCCGTTACTAGACAAAGTGAAAGGTAGCTAAACGCTGAGGTGAGTTAAAAGGTGAGGGACTGTACTTACTTTTGCTTGTGATCCTCTTCAGTGATGTTTCACAAAGGTGTCCAAATCCTCACCACAATTCACATCTTTGTCCCTTTGATTCAACAGTGAAGTCCATGCATGTCCATTGTTTCTGTGTTTGTGTGAGGGATCATTGAATCAGTGTGTCTGTTTACGCTAATGTAGATCAAGAGACCAGTGTTAGAACTGTCTGTCTCAAATGTTATGTGATCTAAATGTGTTCAGAGCTTGTAGGGTGTTATAGGCTGTAGTTAAATGTGTGTCAATATGTCAGTACTGAATTTGCCTTGTGGTTAATGGCATTTGGCTGCTGTGTAGTTCACAACAGTCTGAGAGTAATCCATTAGTTGCCAGGCTCCGTGTGTGTCTCTCTCTCCTCTGCTACCTCTGAGAGACTACTCACTGACTGGACTGAATTTAAGCTCCGTCTGCTATTACCATCCCTCCTTCACTCTCCCTCCCTCTCCTCCTCCCATTTTCCCCTCCTCCTGGGTCAAACTAGCTGTCCTCTAGGATGGGAGGAGGAGCTAACATCCAGAGGGGAGGGGAGCCAATGTTTTTATACATACCAATGAACTATATCAGAGAGAGAGAGGCTGTACATAGACTTACACTGTGTATAGCCATAATATGACATTTGAAATGTCTCTATTCCTTTGAAACTTTTGTGATTGTAATGTTAACTGTTAATTTTTTATTGTTTATTTCACTTTGGTTTATGATTTATTTCACTTGCGATGGCAATGTAAACATATGTTTCCTATGCCAATAAAGACCTTTGAATAGAATTTTGAGAGAGAGAGAGAGAGAGAGAGAGAGAGAGAGAGAGAGAGTACATATACAATACTATTTAAGGTGTCGCTATGTGTTTACTGCGTCACTGACATTTTACTCCTGTCCTTATTATTAGTTTGTTGTTTTCACACTGTCTCATCACTTAATCCCCCCTTTGTTCACAACATTGTTACTAAACATGTACAACCTGTGGTAAGCAATATGGGGTTTCCTGTTGTGGCCTGCCTGTTCACCATGAATACCTGAATACCACAATCTATGAATAACTATAGGCTGACTCAGTTAAGTCAACTACACACCCCTCCTGGCACTACCCGAACACACCTGTGTACTGTAGGTAGGTAACTACACACCACTCCTGGCACTACCCGAACACACCTGTGTACTGTAGGTAGGTAACTACACACCCCACCTGGCACTACCCGAACACACCTGTGTACTGTAGGTAGGTAACTACACACCCCACCTGGCACTACCCGAACACACCTGTGTACTGTAGGTAGGTAACTACACACCCCACCTGGCACTACCCGAACACACCTGTGTACTGTAGGTAGGTAACTACACACCCCACCTGGCACTACCCGAACACACCTGTGTACTGTAGGTAGGTAACTACACACCCCACCTGGCACTACCCGAACACACCTGTGTACTGTAGGTAGGTAACTACACTCCCCACCTGGCACTACCCGAACACACCTGTGTACTGTAGGTAGGTAACTACACACCCCACCTGGCACTACCCGAACACACCTGTGTACTGTAGGTAGGTAACTACACACCCCACCTGGCACTACCCGAACACACCTGTGTACTGTAGGTAGGTAACTACACACCCCACCTGGCACTACCCGAACACACCTGTGTACTGTAGGTAGGTAACTACACACCCCACCTGGCACTACCCGAACACACCTGTGTACTGTAGGTAGGTGACTACACACCCCACCTGGCACTACCCGAACACACCTGTGTACTGTAGGTAGGTAACTACACACCCCACCTGGCACTACCCGAACACACCTGTGTACTGTAGGTAGGTGACTACACACCCCACCTGGCACTACCCGAACACACCTGTGTACTGTAGGTAGGTAACTACACACCCCACCTGGCACTACCCGAACACACCTGTGTACTGTAGGTAGGTAACTACGAACCCAGTCTCACATTGCCATACCTCCAAAATCACGTTGTTGCCGATTGGACAAACAGTTTGAATGGACCGCTGGCTCCCAGCCGCAATATTTTTATTGGATGATCAATTTCAAGAACTCTCCCCCCACACGCTTGTAGAACAGATGCTGTGTGTTAGACGGGTCAGTTTTCCATATCGGTAGTTGTTTCCTATTCTAGTTTCAAGTACTAGTTTTTAAGTTATCAAGTGTGGCCGACAGCCTGCGATTTATATTTATTCAAATTGAAAGTGGATTACGCTGGTAAATTCAAACATCACAACACGTTCTAAACCGCTCAGGTGAAACACTTTCTTCCTTGTCTCCATTCGTCCACATGGCTGCTGGCTGCACTTTACTACCACCGAAAATAGTGAAGATTGACCATTATTTTGTAAGAAACATTAATGTGTTGAAAATCCCAAATTGTTTATATAGTCAACTTACACACAGCTCTGACATACACTCCACCAGACATGCCACCAGGGGTCTTTTCACAGTTCCCAAATCCAGAACAAGTACAAGAAAGTGTGCAGTATTATATAGGGCCATTATTGTTTAGAACTCCATTCCATCTCACATTGCTCAAATTAATATCAAACCTGGTTTCCAAAACAGATAAAGCAACACCTCGCGGCACAACGCCTCTCCCCTATTGGACCTAGATAGTTTGTGTGTATGTGTATGTATTGATATGTCTATTAATGTTCTGTATTGTGTCATGTTTCCTGTTTTGTGTGGACACCGGGAAGAGTAGCTGCTGCTTCTGCAACATCTAATAGGGATCCTAATAAAATATCTAGAATACCATAAGGACCCTAAAAAACGGAGTCAGTGGAAGAACCTATTCAAGTAAGTAAATACATTTTTCAAATGTTACAAAACTGCTGTGCCACTCGAGATGCAGTGCCTTAGACCGCTGTGCCACTCAGAATGCAGTGCCTTAGACCGCTGCGCCACTCAGGATGCAGTGCCTTAGACCGCTGCGCCACTCGGGATGCAGTGCCTTAGACCGCTGCGCCACTCAGGATGCAGTGCCTTAGACCGCTGCGCCACTCAGGATGCAGTGCCTTAGACCGCTGCGCCACTCAGGATGCAGTGCCTTAGACCGCTGCGCCACTCGGGATGCAGTGCCTTAGACCGCTGCGCCACTCGGGATGCAGTGCCTTAGACCGCTGCGCCACTCGGGATGCAGTGCCTTAGACCGCTGCGCCACTCGGGATGCAGTGCCTTAGACCGCTGCGCCACTCGGGATGCAGTGCCTTAGACCGCTGCGCCACTCAGGATGCAGTGCCTTAGACCGCTGTGCCACTCGGGATGCAGTGCCTTAGACCGCTGTGCCACTCGGGACGCAGTGCCTTAGACCGCTGTGCCACTCGGGACGCAGTGCCTTAGACCGCTGCGCCACTCGGGATGCAGTGCCTTAGACCGCTGTGCCACTCGGGATGCAGTGCCTTAGACCGCTGTGCCACTCGGGACGCAGTGCCTTAGACCGCTGTGCCACTCGGGACGCAGTGCCTTAGACCGCTGCGCCACTCGGGATGCAGTGCCTTAGACCGCTGCGCCACTCGGGACGCAGTGCCTTAGACCGCTGCGCCACTCAGGATGCAGTGCCTTAGACCGCTGTGCCACTCGGGACGCAGTGCCTTAGACCGCTGCGCCACTCGGGATGCAGTGCCTTAGACCGCTGTGCCACTCAGGATGCAGTACCTTAGACCGCTGCGCCACTCAGGATGCAGTGCCTTAGACCGCTGCGCCACTCGGGATGCAGTGCCTTAGACCGCTGCGCCACTCGGGATGCAGTGCCTTAGACCGCTGCGCCACTCGGGCTGCAGTGCCTTAGACCGCTGTGCCACTCGGGATGCAGTGCCTTAGACCGCTGCGCCACTCGGGACGCAGTGCCTTAGACTGCGGCGCCACTCGGGATGCAGTGCCTTAGACCGCTGCGCCACTCAGGATGCAGTGCCTTAGACTGCTGCGCCACTCGGGATGCAGTGCCTTAGACCGCTGCGCCACTCGAGATGCAGTGCCTTAGACCGCTGCGCCACTCGGGATGCAGTGCCTTAGACCGCTGCGCCACTCGAGATGCAGTGCCTTAGACCGCTGCGCCAATCGGGATGCAGTGCCTTAGACCGATGTGCCACTCGGGACGCAGTGCCTTAGACCGCTGCGCCACTCGGGACGCAGTGCCTTAGACCGCGGCGCCACTCGGGATGCAGTGCCTTAGACCGCTGCGCCACTCAGGATGCAGTGCCTTAGACCGCTGCGCCACTCGGGATGCAGTGCCTTAGACCGCTGCGCCACTCAGGATGCAGTGCCTTAGACCGCTGCGCCACTCGGGATGCAGTGCCTTAGACCGCTGCGCCACTCGGGATGCAGTGCCTTAGACCGCTGCGCCACTCGGGATGCAGTGCCTTAGACCGCTGCGCCACTCGGGACGCAGTGCCTTAGACCGCTGCGCCACTCGGGATGCAGTGCCTTAGACCGCTGTGCCACTCGGGATGCAGTGCCTTAGACCGCTGTGCCACTCGGGATGCAGTGCCTTAGACCGCTGCGCCGCTGTGTAAAGTGAGTGTGTAGGCGACTGTACTGTCAGTAAAGTGAGTGTGTAGGCTACTGTACTGTCAGTAAAGTGAGTGTGTAGGCTACTGTACTGTCAGTAAAGTGAGAGTGTTGGCTACTGTACTGTCAGTAAAGTGAGAGTGTTGGCTACTGTACTGTCAGTAAAGTGAGTGTGTAGGCTACTGTACTGTCAGTAAAGTGAGAGTGTTGGCTACTGTACTGTCAGTAAAGTGAGTGTGTAGGCTACTGTACTGTCAGTAAAGTGAGTGTGTAGGCTACTGTACTGTCAGTAAAGTGAGTGTGTAGGCTACTGTACTGTCAGTAAAGTGAGTGTGTAGGCTACTGTACTGTCAGTAAAGTGAGTGTGTAGGCTACTATACTGTCAGTAAAGTGAGTGTGTAGGCTACTGTACTGTCAGTAAAGTGAGTGTGTAGGCTACTGTACTGTCAGTAAAGTGAGTGTGTAGGCTACTGTACTGTCAGTAAAGTGAGTGTGTAGGCTACTGTACTGTCAGTAAAGTGAGTGTGTAGGCTACTGTACTGTCAGTAAAGTGAGTGTGTAGGCTACTGTACTGTCAGTAAAGTGAGTGTGTAGGCTACTGTACTGTCAGTAAAGTGAGTGTGTAGGCTACTGTACTGTCAGTAAAGTGAGTGTGTAGGCTACTGTACTGTCAGTAAAGTGAGTGTGTAGGCTACTGTACTGTCAGTAAAGTGAGTGTGTAGGCTACTGTACTGTCAGTAAAGTGAGTGTGTAGGCTACTATACTGTCAGTAAAGTGAGTGTGTAGGCTACTATACTGTCAGTAAAGTGAGTGTGTAGGCTACTATACTGTCAGTAAAGTGAGTGTGTAGGCTACTATACTGTCAGTAAAGTGAGTGTGTAGGCTACTATACTGTCAGTAAAGTGAGTGTGTAGGCTACTATACTGTCAGTAAAGTGAGTGTGTAGGCTACTATACTGTCAGTAAAGTGAGTGTGTAGGCTACTGTACTGTCAGTAAAGTGAGTGTGTAGGCTACTGTACTGTCAGTAAAGTGAGTGTGTAGGCTACTATACTGTCAGTAAAGTGAGTGTGTAGGCTACTATACTGTCAGTAAAGTGAGTGTGTAGGCTACTATACTGTCAGTAAAGTGAGTGTGTAGGCTACTATACTGTCAGTAAAGTGAGTGTGTAGGCTACTATACTGTCAGTAAAGTGAGTGTGTAGGCTACTGTACTGTCAGTAAAGTGAGTGTGTAGGCTACTGTACTGTCAGTAAAGTGAGTGTGTAGGCTACTATACTGTCAGTAAAGTGAGTGTGTAGGCTACTGTACTGTCAGTAAAGTGAGTGTGTAGGCTACTGTACTGTCAGTAAAGTGAGTGTGTAGGCTACTGTACTGTCAGTAAAGTGAGTGTGTAGGCTACTGTACTGTCAGTAAAGTGAGTGTGTAGGCTACTGTACTGTCAGTAAAGTGAGTGTGTAGGCTACTGTACTGTCAGTAAAGTGAGAGTGTTGGCTACTGTACTGTCAGTAAAGTGAGTGTGTAGGCTACTGTACTGTCAGTAAAGTGAGTGTGTAGGCTACTGTACTGTCAGTAAAGTGAGTGTGTAGGCTACTATACTGTCAGTAAAGTGAGTGTGTAGGCTACTGTACTGTCAGTAAAGTGAGTGTGTAGGCTACTGTACTGTCAGTAAAGTGAGTGTGTAGGCTACTATACTGTCAGTAAAGTGAGTGTGTAGGCTACTGTACTGTCAGTAAAGTGAGTGTGTAGGCTACTGTACTGTCAGTAAAGTGAGTGTGTAGGCTACTGTACTGTCAGTAAAGTGAGTGTGTAGGCTACTGTACTGTCAGTAAAGTGAGTGTGTAGGCTACTGTACTGTCAGTAAAGTGAGAGTGTTGGCTACTGTACTGTCAGTAAAGTGAGTGTGTAGGCTACTGTACTGTCAGTAAAGTGAGTGTGTAGGCTACTGTACTGTCAGTAAAGTGAGTGTGTAGGCTACTATACTGTCAGTAAAGTGAGTGTGTAGGCTACTGTACTGTCAGTAAAGTGAGTGTGTAGGCTACTGTACTGTCAGTAAAGTGAGTGTGTAGGCTACTATACTGTCAGTAAAGTGAGTGTGTAGGCTACTGTACTGTCAGTAAAGTGAGTGTGTAGGCTACTATACTGTCAGTAAAGTGAGTGTGTAGGCTACTATACTGTCAGTAAAGTGAGTGTGTAGGCTACTATACTGTCAGTAAAGTGAGTGTGTAGGCTACTGTACTGTCAGTAAAGTGAGTGTGTAGGCTACTGTACTGTCAGTAAAGTGAGTGTGTAGGCTACTGTACTGGATTTGGCAGGTCCTTTGATGATTTAGTAATGAATTCCTACTTGCTACTACTCCATGATCTGTTGTTGTTTAGACTAAGATGTCTAATATTTACATACCAGTTAGCTTATTTGTACATTTTGAAGTGATGAAGTGTTGATTCTTTAAAGTGTTAAACTTGTTTTAATTGTTCAACTATTATTCAAAATGAACTATTTTAAGTGTTGATGAATCACATATCACAATCCTGCAACAAAGAGGGGAAGGGGTAAGTCTGTAATGTGTCTGTGTTTCTGTGTATTTGTATTCTCAAATTAACCTTTGCTTTTTGTCCAGTTGTAAACTCTCCAATGTGTTTTATTTGATTGTCAGTCTCTCTCAGTATATCGTCTATGTGAATCCACTTAGCACCGCATCATATTACATCCATTGCCAGTGCAGTCATAGGCCTACAGTATGATGGGCATTTTCTGTCCTCACGCACTGTTGTTCCTACTACACTAATCTGGAGAGCCCTGATTTCCACCTGGTTCCGACCGTAGGTAGGTAACTACAAACTACCTGGCACCTCAACACACCTTACCTGGCACCTCAACACACCTGTGTAGGTAGGTCAATATTGAATTATGTAACATGTTTTGTGAACCCAATTAAAAGCACTTAAAATGAATTTGACTTGACTAATAATGATAGAGAGAGGATGTGTGTGTGTGTGTGTGTATATGTTTCAAAAACAGACTTTGTTGTGTGCACACAGTATGTGTGTTTGTGTGTGTACACTGTCTCTGTCTTCATTTCAACGCCACCAGCACACAGATAAAAGTGTGTTTTACCAGGAGTATTGTCTTTCTCCCTGCTTGAGCAGAGTAGACCAGCATGGAGCTGGCCCTGAGCCAATGGAGTGTCCCATGATGTCACAACTGAAGCCAGAGAGCTCTAGAACTCGAGCAGTGCCAGATTCTCCTCACATGCCACCTTCAATCAAACTCTTTTGATGTTCTACCGATGGAAGTTGTAACATGGCCCAGAGTTCTCAGAAACGAGTGTAATATGATTATCCTGTCTCCAAACAGGACATTGGCTTTGTCCCAAATGACACCCTATTCCCTACATAGGACATTACTTTTGACCAGAGCCCTGGTAGTGCATTAAATAGGGAATAGGGTGTCATTTGGGACGTAGCCATGATGTCACATCAATCCATGATCCACTTCTCCTCTATTAAAGTGAACCAGTGGAGTGAGAACACGAAGGGGAAGCAGCAGGAGGAAGGCTGCTGGCCAAAGACGGAGAGTTAACACTTAATGAAAGTACATCAGGCAGCCCGTAAACACAAAGAAATATTATTCTTTATGCCTAGGACCGGTGTAAATCACTAAGAGGAAACCTATTGTGATCATAGCCAGGAGGAAAACATTTGATTATGCCATGTAACTCAGACAGGGAGTGTGTGAGTAGTCTGTTTAAGAAAACAATAATAACGCTTTGACAGAAAACCAGTGAGACACATTTAAAAGATGCACTACAAAGAAATAGCTCCACCATTTCCTGGTGGCAAAAATTGCAATAGTTCGCCTAATTTCAGTTTGTGACAAAACAAGATAGGATAGTGTAGAGAATCATTGTGCCATCTAAACCGCTGTGAAATATTGTTTTCCAAAACAAAAAAAATATTGTATTTTCAGCTACTTGAAGGTGGTGTTCAAAACCGAAAGTAAAAGATTGAAATTATTAATCACGAAATAATTGACACTCAAAACAATTACAGTGTACATGAAATACATGTTACATTACAGAATGATCTAGGGGGCGAAAGACACACACACCTATTTAGGACGAGGTGCTGGCTAGCAGAGTGGAACACTTATGATTATGATTCACACCTGGACTCCATTAACCTTCATCATTTCCTCCCCTTTATATATATATATATAACTCTCCAAGGTTCACTCACCAGTTGGTATTGTTCTTGTGTATCAGTGTTCTGCCTGATGTTAGTGTCATCTTCTTGGTTTTGTTGTTTTATTAAAACGTTGCACCTGCACCCGACTCACCGCCCACTCATTACAGGCAGGAGCAACACATCCAGATTCTAATCTAATCAACTCAATTTGATGGTTTTGACCAATCCAGTCACTGAAATACATCAACCAGAAAACATACAATGCAATAAGACATCAAAATGTGCAGCATCTTTATAAACTCTTGAAACGATCCAAACATGATAGTTTAATTCACACAGTAACACCAATTTCGTCAATTCAAGTTTTCATCAGTCGTCGCACCTCTTGTAGTGTCAGTGACCCCAGGACTTCCATGGGATCATCTTTTCCCCTGAGATTTCCACTGGAAGGTGTGAGATGCAAATATACAGCCATCCATCCGGACAATGCCAAATTGAAACAACATGCCAGGTTAGCGTCAGCAGGTGGAATCTTGATGACTTCATCATCGTTCACATTTGTTCACTCTCAATTTTCCCATTACAGCACATCTATAAATCACATTTCTATATGAATTTGGTTGGGTCACCCCAAAAGTTACATATTGCAGCTTTAATTTAATCACACGTGACTACAAAGACTCACACGCTGCATTGAAGCATCGGCACTGCCATCACAACTGGAGATACCGCATCATGTTTGGAGACATGGTGCTATAACAACCTTCACTGACTAGCTAAGCATGAGAACTGCGAGGTGTCTACAGTAATGTTAACTTTTTGGCAGTTTGTGACATCTCCACTTTCCAAGCATATACCAACTCTTGCGGCTGTTTTAAATACATCACAATGGTCTACTTGAGTAGGAGCCTACCAACATGAGCAGGAGCCTACCAACATGGAACCCATAGAATATGGTAGTGAGAGGAAGCCCACTGGCCGGTAGTGGGAGAAGATGGAACGAGATGGATTTTGGCCGACATTCTGCAAATCTTCTCATCAATGAAACATTGTATCTCAATACAGTTTTCTGTTCCCAAAACTAGAATCTGTTATGAACAGAGTGCACTAAGATTTGTGGACTTTACGCTTTGCAAAAGTAAACAAAAAAATGTTTTGTTTAGGAGTGCAAAAGTGAATTTAGTTATTGCACACACAGATAGAACATGCCAATAGAATCTCACTAGATGGTGCTTGGCTCTGCCCGCTGATACATGCTAGAACATGCCAATAGGATCTCACTAGATGGTGCTTGGCTCTGCCCACCTCCTTGCTTGTCCTCCCCACTATGACTCATTTGTTTCCATTGGAAACAACAGGCTGTGATCTATGTTGCTATAGTTGTAAAAATCTTTGCCCATAGTCTGTATCATTCTATTTCTATGGTGGAACCCCAAGTGCAAACATTTCAATGTCCTCTTCTATTAAAACGTTCTCCTACTCTGGCTGAGCATTCTCCCACGTGTTAAGGCTCATTTCCAACTCAGCATTGGAGTATAGTAACGAGGCCAGAAATAAAATGATTGCTGTTTTCCTCTGAGATGGTTAGCTTGCGTTCCAAATGGCACCCTACTTTTGACCAGGGTCCTTTTGACCAGGGTCCTTTTGATCAGGGTCCTTAGTCTCTTATGCAAAGCATTTAAGCATTTCCTCGACCAGACGTCCTTGTTCTAATGGCGATGTTGAATGCTCTGCAGTGCACTTCGTTGTATAATGTTCAATGAATCAATCATGTGGTCAATCATGGACTGATGGACCTTCCTTTGTTCCCCGCCCGCCCCGGGGGATAGAAATACATTGAACTAGGCCCAACGTCAGTTCGTCAATCTGCTTTTCTGTCTGATGGGAGGGAGATGTATGGAGGACAGTAGTGTCAGGAAAACACCTGGAGCTGAAGGTAGGAGCTGGCAGCAGTATGGAACATCTGAGGAAGCTATTATCTGTCACCTGTCTCGTTAATAGCAAAGACATGTGAGGAATTTGGGCCCAATGTGTCAAACGGATGCTGTATTTCGGTGAAGAGATATTGGCAGGATTATTTCACTAATAAAATATTGTTTGGTCGATGTAAAGGGCTTAGAGTTCATCAGGCTCAGCCACCTTTTATTCCACACTGTCCTTCTCTTCTTTTTATTTACACACAGCTTTATTTTCATTACATTTCTGGACTTTTTGGAATGTAAAAATCTTTGACCATTAAAAATCCTATTTTCCCTAACCCTAAACCTAACCCATGGGGCAGCAGGTAACCTGAGGGTTGGAGCGTTGGGCCAGTAACCAAACGGTTTCTGGCTCAATCCCTGAGCTGACGAGGTAAAAATCTGTCATTCTGCCCCTGAGCATGGCAGTTAACCCATTGTTCCCCAGGCGCTGAAGATGTGGATGTCGATTAAGGCATCCCTCCGCACCGGTCTGATTCAGAGGGGTTGGGTTAAATGCAAAAGACACATTTCAGCTGAACGCACTCAGTTGTGCAACTGACTAGGTTTCCCCCTTTCCCCAACCCTTAAGTTTAAAATAGCAAAATAACAAATTCAGGACCTGAAAAAAAGTCCTGACTTTTCAAAAAAAGGTTTAGTTTTCCTACCTTTTCAGTAGATGAGGGTGTTGTTAGGAAATTGGGGTCCTGATAATGTACGAAAACATGTAAATACATATGAAGGCACGCGCACGAGCACACACACACACACACACACACGCACACGCACGCGCAGGCGCACAAGCACACACACACACACACACGTACACGCACGCGCAGGCGCACGAGCACACACACACACACACACACACACACACACACACGTACACGCACGCGCACGCGCACGCGCATGAGCACACACACGCACACGCACACACACACACACGCACACACACACACACACACACACACACACACACACACACACACACACAGAAAGGTTTCAGTTGGGTGACCTTCAAGGAGAAACACATCCATCTATTCACTCACGCTACCAATCCTATGTTAATATATGTATTGTCCGCTTATTTAAAGAAATGTTCAATTATTCATAAACCTGTACATTCATTCCTACCTCAGCATGCCATTCATGTGGTCTGCATCCCAAATGGCACACCATTCCCAATATAGTGCACTACTTTTGACCAAACACCTATGGGCACTGGTCAAAGATAGTGCACTACATAGGATGGGATGCATACATGATACATATGGTCACAGTACACCACTATTCATCCCAGAATCAAGTTATTATATTAGATCTATTCACTGTGCTCTATCACGTTAATGGTAGTGAAGGACATAGATGGATGGTCTGGCTAGCAGACATGTAATTTCCGTAGTGACAAGACGGATGGATGTATGCTGAAGTAAGTCTACAGATTAACATTTTGTCTTTCAGAGATAATACAAAGCTAGGGTTACAAAATTCACACCATTTTCCCCAAATTCCCAGGTTTTCCAGAAATCCTGGTTGTAAAATTCCTGGAAACCTGGAATCCTCCAACCAGGATTTCTGTAAAACCGGGAGTTTGCAACACTGTATATGTTGACTGGTAATCGTAAGCAGTGTTGGGGAACTTACATTGCATTTAAAGTAACTTGTTATGTTACAACCTTACTTATCTCCTACACTGATTACTTAAATGGAAAAGCTAACGCTTTAGGTTACTCGTTACCACAAAAAATAATCTGAGCAGGCTACTCTAACACTTTACTGTGTAACGCGTTACCCCTAACAGTGATCATAAGGGACAGTTTCAGACAGACGTCTGAGAGTGTGGGGAGTGGTCTGGTTTCTCAAATCAAATCAAATTGTATTTGTCATATGCTTTGTAAACAACCGGTGTTGTTTACTGACAGTGAAATGCTTACAGGCCCGTCCCAACAATGAGGGTCATTTAACCTACAGGTTATTTTCCAACAGTTAAAGACAAATAAAAAACATAAAAATAGTGACACAAGGAATAAATACACAGTGAATAACGAATAACAATAAAGATAAAAAATAGCATGGCTGTATACAGGGAGTACCAGAAAGGGTACAAGGTAATTGAGGTAGCTATGTAGGTAGAGGTAAAGTGAGGCAAGAGGATAGATAGACAGTAGCAGCAGCGTATGTGGTGAGTGTGAAAGTGTGTGTGTGTGGCGTCAGTATGCATTTGTGTGCATGTTATGTGTGTGTGTGTGTGTGTGTGTGTGTGTGTGTGTGTGTGTTTTTTAAAATATACATTTCGTTTTTAAAACAAAAAACTAAATGCATGCTCTTCAACCAATCGCTGCCCGCACCCGATATAACAAACTGACCCTAGCCCCCCGACACATAAACTACTGCAGCATAAATACTGGAGGCTGAGACAGGAGGGGTCAGGAGACACTGTGGCCCCATCCGATGACACCCCCGGACAGGGCCAAACAGGAAGGATATAACCCCACCCACTTTGCCAAAGCACAGCCCCCACACCACTAGAGGGATATCTTCAACCACCAACTTACCATCCTGAGACAAGGCCGAGTATAGCCCACAAAGATCTCCGCCACGGCATAACCCAAGGAGGGGCGCCAACCCAGGCAGGAAGATCACATCAGTACTCAACTCACTCAAGTTTGAGTTTGAGTTTGAGTTTATTTTTTATTTTTACAGGGACAGTGCACATTAATCAACGTTTCAGTAAAAGTGCCAGTTTTAGCCAGCCGGCTAATTTTCAACCGCAGTCCCTGGGCAGGTTATTAAAAACAATTACAATATAGACAATAGCAGCATAGAACAAGCAAGACATAGCATACAGACAGAGCAACATAGGACAAGCAAGACATAGCATACAGACAGAGCAACATAAAACAAAAAGCAGC
The DNA here is from genome assembly GCF_013265735.2 of Oncorhynchus mykiss. Taxonomy (NCBI): domain Eukaryota; kingdom Metazoa; phylum Chordata; class Actinopteri; order Salmoniformes; family Salmonidae; genus Oncorhynchus; species Oncorhynchus mykiss. The sequence continues at coordinate 67,146,428 of NC_048573.1, forward strand.
AAGACAAAATTTATAAAAGCAACAAAGTGTTTCCACACCTCACAAGCTACAGACAACAGACAACATGGAAAGCGGCAACACACAGCTAGGGACCATGTTCACAAATCTGATTGACCTTTAGCCATGTCTTCAAGCATTTTGTGAAAGTGTGATATGTGGTGCAGTTATGTGTGTCTGATGGCAGTGTATTCCAGACATGGGAAGCTCTCACAGAGAATGCAGATTTACTAAAGGTGCTTTTCCTTAGGGGAACTATACAGTCACCTCTCATGGCAGACCTTGTGGATCTGCTGCCATATGTCTGGGTTTTCTGTTTAACAAAAATATTGAGTGGAGGGGGAGCCAGGCCATTAAGGATCTTGAATACAAGACATGCGTCAGTGTATTGCACAAGATTTTCCCAACTCAAGAGCTCATGCTTTCTAAGGATGTGACAATGATGATGGCTATTGGGCTTCCTATCAAGCACTTTGAGAGCCTGTTTGTAGACAGACTGAATAGGTTTTAATGTTGTACAGCAAGCTTGGGCCCAACTAGTCAAGCAGTATGTTAAGTGGGGGAGTATCATAGATTTGAAGTACAGTTTTGCTACCTCTGTAGTCAAACAATTTCGCATAAATCGGAAATTAGCTAGGTTGAATTTGGTTATTTGAATTACCTTTTTCACATGCTTTTTAAAAGAGAGGTTGGAATCAAGTATGATGCCAAGGTACTTAAAATCGGATACCACCTGAAGCTTCTCCCCTGACACATAGACATCTGGCTCAGTAGCATATGTTGCCCTCTTTGTGAAGAACATGCAAACAGTTTTTTTCACATTGAGATGCAAACACGAGTCACTGAGCCACTTTGTAACCTGGACCATTACAGTAGTGAGTTCTTGTGCAGCTTGTTGTTTGCTCTTTGCATGCACATATATCACTGTATCATCTGCATACATTTGAACTTCAGACCCAGTACAGACAGAAGGCAGATCAGTAATGTACAGGCTGAACAGGAGGGGCCCCAGTATTGACCCTTGGGGCACGCCCACATCATAGCTACGAGTGGGCGACAGCTCATTGCTCACTCTGTGAGCACCCCTCCTAGGGACGGTATGAAAGAGCCCTAGTAAGCCAGTGACTCAGCCCCTGTAATAGGGTTAGAGGCAGAGAACCCCAGTGGAAAGAGGGGAACCGGCCAGGCAGAGACAGCAAGGGGGGTTCGTTGCTCCAGAGCCTTTCCATTCACCTTCACACTCCTGGGCCAGACTACACTCAATCACATGACCCACTGAAGAGATGAGTCTTCAATAAAGACTTAAAGGTTGAGACCGAGTTTGCGTCTCTTACATGGGTAGGCAGACCATTCCATAAAAATGGAGCTCTATAGGAGAAAGCCCTGCCTCCAGCTGTTTGCTTAGAAATTCTAGGGACAATTAGTACGTGTAGGTATGTACGGCAGGACCAAATCAGAGAGATAGGTAGGAGCAAGCCCATGTAATGCTTTGTAGGTTAGCAGTAAAACCTTGAAATCAGCCCTTGCCTTGACAGGAAGCCAGTGCACGGAGGCTAGCACTGGAGTAATATGATCATTTCTTTTTGTTCTAGTCAGGATTCTAGCAGCTGTATTTAGCACTAACTGAAGTGTATTTAGTGCTTTATCCGGGTAGCCGGAAAGTAGAGCATTGCAGTAGTCTAACCTAGAAGTGACAAAAGCATGGATTAATTTTTCTGCATCATTTTTGGACAAAAAGTTTCAGATTTTTGCAATGTTACATAGGTGGAAAAAACCTGTCATTGAAACAGTCTTGATATGTTCTTCAAAAGAGAGATCAGGGTCCAGAGTAAATGCCGAGGTCCTTCACAGTTTTATTTGAGACGACTGTACAACCATTAAGATTAATTGTCAGATTCAACAGAAGATCTCTTTGTTTATTGGGACCTAGAACAAGCATCTCTGTTTTGTCCGAGTTTAAAAGTAGAATGTTTGCAGCCATCCACTTCCTTATGTCTGAAACACATGCTTCTAGCGAGGGCAATTTTGGGGCTTCACCATGTTTCATTGAAATGTACAGCTGTATGGCATCCGCATAGCAGTGAAAGTTAACATTATGTTTTCAAATGACATCCCCAAGAGGTAAAATATATAGTGAAAACAATAGTGGTGATAAAACGGAACCTTGAGGAACACCGAAATTTACAGTTGATTTGTCAGAGGACAAACCATTCACAGAGACAAACTGATATCGCTCCGACAGATATGATCTAAACCAGGCCAGAACTTGTCCGTGGAGACCAATTTGGGTTTCCAATCTCTCCAAAAGAATGTGCTGATCGATGGTATCAAAAGCAGCACTAAGGTCTAGGAGCACGAGGACAGATGCAGAGCCTCGGTCTGATGCCATTAAAAGGTAATTTACCACCTTCACAAGTGCAGTCTCAGTGCTATGATGGGGTCTAAAACCAGACTGAAGCATTTCATATACATTGTTTGTCTTCAGGAAGGCAGTGAGTTGCTGCACAACAGCTTTTCAAAATTTTTTGAGAGGAATGGAAGATTCGATATAGGCCGATAGCTTTTTTAAATCTTTTCTGGGTCAAGGTTTGGCTTTTTCAAGAGAGGCTTTATTACTGCCACTTTTAGTGAGTTTGGTACACATCCGGTGGATAGAGAGCCGTTTATTATGTTCAACATAGGAGGGCCAAGCACAGGAAGCAGCTCTTTCAGTAGTTTAGTTGGAATAGGGTCCAGTATGCAGCTTGAAGGTTTAGAGGCCATGATTATTTTCATCATTGTGTCAAGAGATATAGTACTAAAACACTTGAGTGTCTCTCTTGATCCTAGGTCCTGGCAGAGGTGTGCAGACTCAGGACAACTGAGCTTTGAAGGAATACACAAATTTAAAGAGGAGTCCGTAATTTGCTTTCTAATAATCATGATCTTTTCCTCAAAGAAGTTCATGAATTTATTACTGCTGAAGTGAAAGCCATCCTCTCTTGGGGAATGCTGCTTTTTAGTTAGCTTTGCGACAGTATCAAAAAGGAATTTCGGATTGTTCTTATTTTCCTCAATTAAGTTGGAAAAATAGGATGATCGAGCAGCAGTAAGGGCTCTTCGATACTGCACGGTACTGTCTTTCAAAGCTAGTCGGAAGACTTCCAGTTTGGTGGAGCAGCAGTAAGGGCTCTTCGATACTGCACGGTTCTGTCTTTCCAAGCTAGTCGGAAGACTTCCAGTTCGGTGGAGCAGCAGTGAGGGCTCTTCGATACTGCACGGTTCTGTCTTTCCAAGCAAGTCGGAAAACTTCCAGTTTAGTGTGGCGCCATTTCCGTTCCAATTTTCTGGAAGCTTGCTTCAGAGCTCGGGTATTTTCTGTATACCAGGGATCTAGTTTCTTATGAGAGTTTTTAGTTTTTAGGAGGCAACTGCATCTAGGGTATTGCGCAAGGTTAAATTGAGTTCCTCAGTTAGCTGGTTAACTGATTTTTGTCCTCTGGCGTCCTTGGGTAGACAGAGGGAGTCTGGAAGGACATCAAGGAATCTTTGTGTTGTCTGTGAATTTATAGCACGACTTTTGATGTTCCTTGGTTGGGGTCTGAGCAGATTATTTGTTGCAATTGCAAACGTAATAAAATGGTGGTCCGATAGTCCAGGATTATGAGGAAAAACATTAAGATCCACAACATTTATTCCATGGGACAAAACTAGGTCCAGAGTATGACTGTGACAGTGAGTAGGTCCAGAGACATGTTGGACAAAACCCACTGAGTCGATGATGGCTCCGAAAGCCTTTTGGAGTGGGTCTGTGGACTTTTCCATGTGAATATTAAAGTCACCAAAGGTTAGAATATTATCTGCTATGACTACAAGGTCCGATAGGAATTCAGGGAACTCAATGAGGAACGCTGTATATGGCCCAGGAGGCCTGTAAACAGTAGCTATAAAAAGTGATTGAGTAGGCTGCATAGATTTCATGACAAGAAGCTCAAAAGAAGAAAACGCCTCCAGCTAGGATGGAGTCCGTCACTCCTCAGCAGGTCAGGCTTGGACCTGTTTGTGGGTGAGTCCCCATATATTGTGGGTGAGTCCCCATATATCCCCATATACCCCCATATTGGTTTTATTTACTTTTTTGCTCTTTTGCACCAGTATTTCTACTTGCACAGTATCATCTGCACATCTATCACTCCAGCGTTAATTTGCTAAATTGTAATTACTTCGCTACTATGGCCTATTTATTTCCTTACCTCCTTAATCCATTTGCACATTGTATATAGATTTTTCTATTGTGTTATTGACTGTACTTTTGTTTATCCTATGTGTAACTGTGTTGTTGTTTTTTGTCGCACTGCTTTGCTTTATCTTGGCCAGGTCTCAGTTGTAAACGAGAACTTGTTCTCAACTGGCCTGGTTAAATAAAGATGAAATATATATATTTTTTTTAAAGAGCAGATGTTTCCTGGCTATGATGACTGTCTCTCTCTGATAGTCCTCCCTCTTCCCTGCAGTACCTTATCTTCCTCATCATCTGTTATTTTTCTTCTCCTCCTCCTCTTTGTGAATCTCTCTCCCTCGTTTATTGTTCTGGTGATGCCTGGTCCCTCTCTCTCTTTTGTAGCACTGCTGACGCATGCACAAACACACATATGCACTCACGAGCACACACCAACATGCACACACACGCACTCACTCACTCACTCACAAACGCACACACACAAACACACACACACTCACACCTTTCTAGGGATTAGGGGGAGAGGGGGGTAAACAGCAGAACAAGCATATTGGGAAGAGATAGAAGAAGAAAAAACCAGGGGAGGAAGAGGAGAGATAGGAGGGATAACGGCAGGAAAGTCAATAAAGGGAATGTTATGTTTCCATGTTATCACTCTATAAATGGACATGGAACAAATGTCGGCCTAGATTCAATCATTCAAAGATATTTTTATTTAACGAGTAGGACGCAAAGGATTTACTTCAGACACCAGACAAGGCCCAAATCCCCGTCTTTCAATTAAAGAAGAGCTGGAGATATCGGGACGTAGGTCGGGGTGCCTTGTAAGGATCTGATGGCGAGTGGGTAATCCGCCTCTACCATCAGTCCTATTAGCCAACGTGCAATCATTGGATAATAAAATGAATGAGCTCCAATCAAGACTAACCTACCAACGGGAAATAAAAACTGTAAGATATTGTGTTTCACCGAGTCGTGGCTAAATGACAACATGGATAACATACAGCTGGCGGGGTTTTCTGTGCATCCGGTAAGACAAGGAGTCTATTTTTCAAAAACAGCTGGTGCACAAAATCTTATATTAAGGAAGTCTCAAGGTTTTGCTCGCCTGAGGTAGAGTATCTCATGATAAGCTGTAGACCACACTATTTACCAAGAGTGTTTTCATCTATATTTTTCGTAGCTGTCTATATACCAACATAAACTGATGCTGGCACTAAGACCGCACTCAACGAGCTGTATAAGGCCATAAGCAAACAAGAAAATGCTCATCCAAAGGTGGGGACTTTAATGCAGGGAAACTTAAATCCGTTTTTACCTAGTTTCTACCAGCATGTTACATTTATTCTCGACCACCTTTACTCCACACACAGAGACGCATACAAAGCTCTCCCTCGCCCTCCATTTGGCAAATTTGACCATAACTCTATCCACCTGATTCCTGCTTACAAGCAAAAACTAAAGCAGGAAGTGTTCAGATGATTCAGATGCTAAACTACAGGACTGTTTACTAGCACAGACTGGAATATGTTCTGGAATTCTTACAATGGCATTGAGGAGTACACCACATCAGTCACTGGCTTCATCAATAAGTGCATCTATGACGTCGTCCCCACAGTGACCTTACGTACATATTATTTCTATTATTTCTATATTTCTATTTTTTTTAATTTTTACATACCCCAACCAGAAGCCATGGATTACAGGCAACATCCACACTGAGCTAAAGGGTAGAGCTGCCACTTTCAAGGAGCGGGACTCTTATCCGGATACATATAAGAAGTCCCGTTAAGTCCTCAGACGAACCATCAAACAGGCAAAGTGTCAATACAGGACTAAGAATGAATCGCACTACACCAGCTCCGATGCTCGTCGGATGTGGCAGGGCTTGCAAACTATTACGGACTACAAAGGGAACCACAGGCGTAATCTGCCCAGTGACATGAGCCTACCAGACGAGCTAAATTACTTCTATGCTCGTTTCGAGGCAAGCAACACTGAAGCATGCATGAGAGCACCAGCTGTTCCGGACGACTGTGTGATCACACTCTCTGTAGCTGATGTGAGTAAGACCTTAAAAAAAGTCAACATTAACAAGGCTGCAGGGCCACTACCATATTCTCATCGACGGGGCTATAGTTGAGCAGGTTGAAAGCTTCAAGTACCTTGGTATCCACTTTGTGGTCTATGATGGTCCAAACACACCAAGACAGTCATGAAGAGGGCACGACAATGCCTATTCCCCCCCAGTAGACGGAAAAGATTTGGTATGGGTCCTCAGATCCTCAAAAATTATACTGCTGCACCATTGAGAGCATCCTGACTGGATGCATCACTGCCTGGTATGGCAACTGCTTGGCCTCCGACCACAAGGCACTACACAGGATAGTGTGAACTGCCCATCACTGGGGCCAAGCTTCCTGCTATCCAGGACCTCTATACCAGGAGATGTCAGAGGAAGGCCCTAAAAAATGCAGAAGACTACACCTACCCTAGTCATAGACTGTTCTCTCTGCTACCACACGGCAAGTGGTACCGGAGCCCCAAGTCTAGGTCCAAAAGGTTTCTTAATTAACAGCTTCTACCCCCAAGCCATAAGACTCCTGAACGGCTAATCAAATGGCTACCCAGACTATTTTCATTGACCCACTCCCATTTTTACACTGCTGCTGCTTTTTATTTATTTAACCTTTATTTAACTAGGCAAGTCAGTTAAGAACAAGTTGTTATTTACAATGACAGACTAGGAACAGTGGGTTAACTGCCTTGTTCAGGGGCAGAACAACAGATTTTTACCTTGTCAGCTCAGGGATTTGCTCTAATAACCTTTTGGTTACTAGCCCAACGCCTTAACCACTAGGCTACCTGCTGCCTGCTCTCTGTTCATGATCTAAGCATAGTCACTTTACCTTTACCTTCATGTACATATTACCTCAATTACCTCGACTAACCAGTGCCCCCGCACGTTGACACTGTACCGGTACCCTGTGTATATAGCCTGGCTACTATTATTTTATTGTTTATTTTTAATTAGTTGTTACTTTTCTATTTTCTTCTTATTTTTATAAAACCTTTTCAGTTTTATTTTAGGAAATAAATAATTTCTTAACACTTGTTTTTCTTAAAACTGCATTGTTGGTTAAGGGCTTGTAAGCATACATTTCACTGTAAGGTTGTATTCGGTGCATGTGACAAATAACATTTGATTTGATTTGATTTATTTTGGTGTAACTGTGTTGGAGCCATCAAATTGGTCATTAGCTGCTCTTGCGATCAATGGTGGAGTTATTTTGCATAGCCCGGTCCCAAGAGAGGGTGGAGATGAAGAACCAATGGGATGATCTAAAATGAGTCAACTCCGCCCACCCGGGGGCCAGCGACGCAAAATGAACTTGATCGTTGTCATTAAGGCCCCCCCCCCCAGCCAGCCCCATCCCAACCACTCAGGGGTATGAAGAGAGGAAAGGACAGGTGATAGAGGTGCGAGGGCTGGCTTTTAAAGGACAGGTGACAGAGGAGCAAAGGACGGCTTTTACTCGTTTGTTTGGATCTAACTACTTGAATCCCATTAGAGCTTTAGTAAACCCATGGGAGATAGATAGAACAGGAGAATGGAAGACAGAACGAGAGGGGTGGATAGAACAGGAGAATGGAAGACAGAAAGAGAGAGATGGATAGAACAGGAGAATGGAAGACAGAAAGAGAGAGATGGATAGAACTGGAGAATGGAAGACAGACCGGGGAGATGGATTGATGGGTGGATGGGGCAGAAGAGAGAGAGATATACAATAGAGGTGTATCAATCTCACTTCGTCATCACAAAATGATCTAGACACACAAATAGAAACCCAAAGACCAGTGGACTCCAACAGGAAGACTCCAACAGGAAGACTCCAACAATATTTGCAGAGATAACCAAACTCTCCTCCTAAATATTTTAGAGTAACAATAAATGGAGCCAACGGAAAGACAGTGTAAACACTGTGAAGATGTAAAGTTGTTAATAAACTATTTTGTTACGTTACAGCCTCATTCTAAAATTGATTATATACATAAAAAAATCCTTATCAATCTACTCCCCATGACGACAAAGCGAAAACAGTTTAAAAAATACAACATTTTGCTAATTTATACAAAAATAAAAATACCTTATTCAGACTCTTTGCTATGAGACTCGAAATTGAGCTCAGGTGCATCCTGTTTCCATTGATCATCCTTGAGATGTTTCTACAACTTGATTGGAGCCCTCCTGTGGTAAATTCAATTGATTGGACATAAGGTCCCACAGTTGACAGTGCATGTCAGAGCAAAAACCAAGCCATGAGGTTGAAAGAGTTGTCCGTAGAGCGCGAAGACAGGATTGTGTCGAGGCACAGATCTGGGGAAGGGCACCAAAGAACGTCTGCAGCTTTGAAGGTCCCCAAGATTATTAGTATTTAGTATTTTCCATCATTCTTAAATGGAAGAAATTTGGAACCACCAAGACTCTTCTAGAGCTGGCCGCCTGGCCAAACTGAGCAATTGGGGTGAAGGGCCTTGGTCAGGGAGGTGACGAAGAACCCAATGGTCACTCTGACAGAGCTCCAGAGTTCCTCTGTGGAGATGGGAGAACCTTCCAGAAGGACACCGATCTCTGCAGCACTCGACCAATCAGGCCTTTATGGTTGAGTGGCCAGACAGAAGCCACTGCTCAGTAAAAACCAGCCCACTTGGAGTTTGCCAAATGGCACCTAAAGGACTATCAGACCATGAGAAACAACATTATTTGGTCTGATGAAACCAAGATTGAACTCTTTGGCCTGAATGGCAAGCTTCACCTGGCACCATCCCTACGGTGAAGCATGGTGTTTTTCAGCGGCAGGGACTGGGAGACTAGTCAGAATCAAGGTAAAGATGAACAGAGCAAAGTACAGAGAGCTCCTTGATGAAAACCTGCTCCAGAGCGCTCAGGACCTCAGACTGGGGAAAAGGTTCACCTTCCAACAGGACAACGACCCTAAGCACACAGCCAAGACAACGCACGAGTGGCTTCGGGACAAGTCTCTGAATGTCCTTGATTGGCCCAGCCAAGCCCAGACTTGAACTTGATCGAACATCTCTGGAGAGACATGAAAATAACTGTGAAACGATGCTTGCCAATCCACCTGACAGAGCTTGAGAGGATCTGCAGAGAAGAATGGGAGAAACTCCCCAGATACAGTTGTGCCAAACTTGTAGCGTCAAACCCAAGAAGACTCGAGGCTGTAATTGCTTCCAAAGGCTCTTCAACAAAGTACTGAGTAAAAGGGTCTGAATACTTATGTAAATGTGATATTTCTGTTTTTTTGCTGTGTTTTAAATGTTTTATTTTATTTCTCATTATGGGGTATTGTGTGTAGATTGATGAGCTACATTTTTTTTACATACATTTTAGAATAAAGCTGTAACGTAACAAAATGTGGAAAAAGTCAAGGGGTTTGAATACTTTCAGAATGCACCAATATACCACGGCTAAGGGCTGTTCTTAGGCACAACGTCTGGATACAGCTGTGGTTTATTGGCCATACACCACAACCCATCGAGGAGCCTTATTGCTATTGTAAACTGTTTACCATTGTAATTAGAGCAAAAAAAGTATTATTCATGTATTTTACTTTCCCGTGGTATACAGTCTGATATACCACATCTTTCAACCAATCAGCATAAAGGGCTCAAACCACCCAGTTTATAATGATGTATAAATGAGGTATAAACACATATGTATAGTACAGTTGTTCCTGCCAAAGTCAGCACCTGGATCTAGATGGAATGCTGTTGTCTCGTTCTGTTTTGCACTGAATATATAGCCTACATGTATGGGAATGTATAGTATGTCTATGATGAAACCTCCTAGTAGGCTATAACCTAGGGTTGATTATCTCACCAATCACCGTACTGAATGAATGAACGAATGAACAAACAAATGAATGAAAAAAATAACAAATAAACAAACTATTGAATGAATGGTTTATTTACATGTCAATTCGACTTTAGTGACCCGTCCCTTACTTACTATTATTTGAGATTTTGAACAAGCACAGTTTGTAGTGCTGTATAGGTGGGTGGTGTGTTTTGTATCATAAATATGTCTACGTCTGCTACAAGAGGAGACAGGAGTCGACAGAATGTTATGACCAATGTTCCATCTTGTGCCAAGGTTTGTGTGTGTGCGTGTGCTTGTGTGTGCGTGCGTGTGTGTGCGCGTGTGTGCGCTCGTGTCCATGCATGTGTGTGTACATATGTTCTTCATACATCTGTAAGTATATGTCCACATACTTCTCCAGGGTATCCAGAGTAGGTGAGTGCTAACATAATTCACTTAATTGTGGTGATAATGATTATGTTTGTGGAGGTGGAAAATGTGGCTGTGGTTGAATGAGAGTGTTGTCACTGTGAGAGCCCTGTTCGGAGAGATGGGACAGGAAGAGAGGGAAAAAGAAGAGGGAGACAGAGGGAGAGAGATGGAGAGAGAGGTAGTGGGGTGAATAGTACTCTGTTAGAGCAGAGGGAGACAAGAGAAGGACTCATGTCAGTGTGGTTCCAAGACTGATTGATAATATCTATGTGTATGTGTGAGTGTGTGTGTATTTCTGTGTGCCTGTGTCTGTCTGTCTGTCTTTGTCTGTGTACATCTGTGTGTGTGAGTCTGTGTCTGAGTCTGTGTATGTGAGTCTGTGTCTGTGAGTCTGTGCCTGTTAGTCTGTGCCTGCGAGTCTGTGTCTGAGTCTGTCTGTGAGTCTGTGCCTGTGAGTCTGTGCCTGTGCTTGTGAGTCTGTGCTTGTGAGTCTGTGCTTGTGAGTCTGTGCCTGTGAGTCTGTGTCTGTGAGTCTGTCGATTTCAAGTTTTCATAACAATCGGTAATCTGCCTTTTTGGACGCCGATTATGGCCGATTACATTACAATCCACGAGGAGACTGCGTGGCAGGCTGACCACCTGTTACGGGAGTGCCGCGTCAAAATGACCTTGTGGCTGCAATGAGCCAAGGTAAGTTGCTAGCTACAGTAGCATTAAACTTATCTTTTAAAAAACAATCAATCTTCACATAATCACTATTTAACTACACATGGTTGATGATATTACTAGGTTAATTAGCTTGTCCTGCGTTGCATATAATCAATGTGGTGCCCGTTAATTTATCATCGAATCACAGCCTACTTAAACTTTGCCAAACGGGTGATGATTTAATAAAAGCTCATTCGCGAAAAAAGCACATTCGTTGCACAAATGTACCTAACCATTGTTAGGTTATTATTTTTCAGAGTTAATAACTCACAGACAGGCCCAAAGGGTCTTTACAGCTGTAATTTAGACAGCAAAACATTTCTCAACATCACATCATATATCCCACTTAAGACACTCGTCCTGCTCTCCAATCCTTACATTTTATGGTTCCACAGGAAGACGGTAATAGGATAATAAACCCTTATAACTCCCTTCAGGGGATCTGACCTGACCTCCTAACCTCAACCCCTCCTTCGCCTAGTCCACAGATGTCCATCCGTCTCCCCTATAGCAAGCCTTTGATCTCCTCCCGTCCACACAGCACATTCCACAGCCACTCTGTCTTTCTACAGATCTCACTCCTTTATATACTATGCATCTCATCTATCATGTCTTTAATATCTCAATGTTCAAAATTTCAAATCCAACACCATCAACATCAATGCCTTTCTTAAAATCAATACACAGAAGTATATATTTTTAAACCTGCATATTTAGTTAAAATAAATCCATGTTAGCAGGCAATATTAACTAGGGAAATTGTGTCACTTCTCTTGTGTTCAGTGCAAGCAGAGTCAGGGTATATGCAGCAGTTTGGGCCGCCTGGCTCGTTGCGAACTGTGTTTCTTCCTAACAAAGACCGTAATTAATTTGCCAGAATTTTACATAATTATGACATAACATTGAAGGTTGTACAATGTAACAGCAATATTTAGACTTAGGGTTGCCACCCGTTCGATAAAATACAGAACGGTTCCGTATTTCACTGAAAGAATAAACGTTTTGTTTTCGAAATTATAGTTTCCGGATTTTACCATATTAATGACCAAAAGCTTGTATTTCTGTGTGTTTATTATAATTAAGTCTATGATTTGATATTTGATAGAGCAGTCTGACTGAGCGGTGGTAGGCAGCAGCAGGCTCATAAGCATTCATTCAAACAGCACTTTATTGCGTTTGCAAGCAGCTCTTAGCAATGCTTGAAGCCCGAGATTAGGCTGGCAATACTAAAGTGCCTATAAGAACATCCAATAGTCAAAGGTAAATGAAATACAAATGGTATAGAGAGAAATAGTTAACACGTCAAAATTCCTATAATAACTACAACCTAAAACTTATTAACTGGGAATATTGGAGAACCACTAGCTTCATATGTTCTCATGTTCTGAGCAAGGAACTGAAACTTTAGCTTTCTTACATAGCACATAATGCACTTTTACTTTCTTCTCCAGCACTGTGTTTTTGCATTATTTAAACCAAATTGAACATGTTTCATTATTTATTTGAGACTAAATAGATAAAATAAAAGTGTTCATTCAGTATTGTTGTAATTGTCATCACTACAAATATATATAAAAATCGTCATTGTAACAGCTTTCTTCCTGGGAAGGAGAGGACCAAAGAGCAACATGGTGAGTGTTAAACATCTTTAACAAAGACGAATACCGAGAACACTACAAATATACAAAACAATAAATGTGAAAACCGAAACAGTCCTGTGTGGTGAAACAAACACAGACACGGAAACAGTCACCCACAAACAAACAGTGAAAACCAGGCTACCTAAGTATGATTGAGAACCATACTAGGCCGAACACAGAAAACCAACCTAGAAACACAAAACATAGAATTCCCACCCAACTCACGTCCTGACCAATTCAAACAAACAAATAACACAAATACTAGGGTCAGAACGTGACAAGCAGATTAATCGGTATCGGCTTTTTTGGCCCTCCAATAATCGGTATCGGCGCTGAAAAATAATAATCGGTCGACATCTAGTCTGTGCCTGTGAGTCTGTGTCTGTGAGTCTGTGCCTGTGAGTTTGTACCTGTGAGTCTGTGCCTGTGAGTCTGTGTCTGTGAGTCTGTGCCTGTGAGTTTGTGTCTGTGAGTCTGTGTCTCTGAGTCTGTGTCTGTGAGTCTGTACCTGTGAGTTTGTGCCTGTGAGTCTGTGCCTGTGAGTCTGTGCCTGTGAGTCTGTGCCTGTGAGTCTGTGTCTGTGAGTCTGTGTCTGTGAGTCTGTGCCTGTGAGTTTGTGCCTGTGAGTCTGTGCCTGTGAGTCTGTGTCTGTGAGTCTGTGCCTGTGAGTCTGTGCCTGTGAGTCTGTGCCTGTGAGTCTGTGTCTGTGAGTCTGTGCCTGTGAGTCTGTGCCTGTGAGTCTGTGTCTGTGAGTCTGTGCCTGTGAGTCTGTGTCTGTAAGTCTGTGTCTATGAGTCTGTGGCTGTGAGTCTGTGTCTGTGTCTGTGAGTTTGTGTCTGTGAGTCTGTGTCTGTCAGTCTGTGTCTGTGAGTCTGTGCCTGTGAGTCTGTGTCTGTAAGTCTGTGTCTATGAGTCTGTGTCTGTGAGTCTGTGTCTGTGAGTCTGTGTCTGTCAGTCTGTGTCTGTGAGTCTGTGCCTGTGAGTCTGTGTCTGTAAGTCTGTGTCTATGAGTCTGTGTCTATGAGTCTGTGTCTGTGAGTCTGTGTCTGTGAGTCTGTGTCTGTGAGTTTGTGCCTGTGAGTCTGTGCCTGTGAGTCTGTGTCTGTGAGTCTGTGTCTGTGAGTTTGTGTCTGTGAGTCTGTGTCTGTGAGTCTGTGTCTGTGAGTCTGTGTCTGTGAGTCTGTGTCTGTGAGTCTGTGCCTGTGAGTCTGTGCCTGTGAGTCTGTGCCTGTGAGTCTGTGTCTGTGAGTCTGTGCCTGTGAGTCTGTGTCTGTAAGTCTGTGTCTATGAGTCTGTGGCTGTGAGTCTGTGTCTGTGTCTGTGAGTTTGTGTCTGTGAGTCTGTGTCTGTCAATCTGTGTCTGTGAGTCTGGGGCTGTGAGTCTGTGTCTGTAAGTCTGTGTCTATGAGTCTGTGTCTGTGAGTCTGTGTCTGTGAGTCTGTGTCTGTCAGTCTGTGTCTGTGAGTCTGTGCCTGTGAGTCTGTGTCTGTAAGTCTGTGTCTATGAGTCTGTGTCTATGAGTCTGTGTCTGTGAGTCTGTGTCTGTGAGTCTGTGTCTGTGAGTTTGTGCCTGTGAGTCTGTGCCTGTGAGTCTGTGTCTGTAAGTCTGTGTCTATGAGTCTGTGTCTATGAGTCTGTGTCTGTGAGTCTGTGTCTGTGAGTTTGTGTCTGTGAGTCTGTGTCTGTGAGTCTGTGTCTGTGAGTCTGTGTCTGTGAGTTTGTGCCTGTGAGTTTGTGCCTGTGAGTCTGTGCCTGTGAGTCTGTGTCTGTGAGTCTGTGTCTGTGAGTTTGTGTCTATGAGTCTGTGTCTATGAGTCTGTGTCTGTGAGTCTGTGTCTGTGAGTCTGTGTCTGTGAGTCTGTGTCTGTGAGTTTGTGCCTGTGAGTCTTTTCCTGTGAGTCTGTGTCTATGAGTCTGTGTCTATGAGTCTGTGTCTTTGAGTCTGTGTTTGTGAGTTTGTGTCTATGAGTCTGTGTCTATGAGTCTGTGTCTATGAGTCTGTGTCTGTGAGTCTGTGTCTGTGAGTTTGTGCCTGTGAGTCTGTGCCTGTGAGTTTGTGTCTGTGTTGTGTTTATATCTTACCGGATTCCCCTCTGCCGTGTATAATGTATTCCAAATCGTTACACCTAATGTTCTGAGTGTCACGCTATGATTGGTTATGGCTGAATTCTCAGTTCATAATTCGATGGATGTCTTTAGCGATGTCTGGCCCATGATAACAAGCTGAGGTGTGTTTAAAGGCTCAGTCCTGCATTTTTCAACTATTCTGATTTATTATAGGACAGAGCTACATACAGTAAGACTATCCCTCTGACGGTGTAAAATAAGCTCAGCGGTGTTTTGGATTGAGATATTTATGTGTGTTCCAAATGGCAGCCTATTCCCCATGTAGCGCACTACCTTTGACCAGAGCCCTAATGGGAATAGGGAGCCCACTCACTACTGTATATTGGGAATAGGGAGCCCACTCACTACTGTATATTGGGAATAGGGAGCCCACTCACTACTGTATATTGGGAATATGGAGCCCACTCACTACTGTATATTGGGAATAGGGAGCCCACTCACTACTGTATATTGGGAATAGGGAGCCCACTCACTACTGTATATTGGGAATAGGGAGCCCACTCACTACTGTATATTGGGAATAGGGAGCCCACTCACTACTGTATATTGGGAATAGGGAGCCCACTCACTACTGTATATTGGGAATATGGAGCCCACTCACTACTGTATATTGGGAATAGGGAGCCCACTCACTACTGTATATTGGGAATAGGGAGCCCACTCACTACTGTATATTGGGAATAGGGAGCCACTTGCGGCGCAGGAAACAAGGCTTGAGGTGTGGTCATAATAGAGAGAGGCTAACAACAACCTTTCATTCAAAATAATCAAATAAGGGGTATCAGAATAAAGATGTCTACAACAACAATAATGTCAACAGCATCAACAGTAACAAGAAGTTCATTTGATAATGATTTGCCCTCAAAAATTCATAAATAAAAAAATACAACAAACTAATTAAACGTACTTGCAGAACAGAAATGACTCTGCAATTACACCACACGCTCTACCTTACACGCATTTCAGAGAAAATAATGGGATTTTCAACCATTGCATTTACCATTATTCATAATTTTATCATAATTTCATAGCACTGCAATCATGTAAAGGTAACATAGGCTACATACAGTACATATACTATAACCGGCAAAGATTTGATCTCAGGCAAAAAATATCTAGTGGCTTTGAAGTGATGTTTAAAAATGTGGCAACAACATCATGTTAGTCATAAGAGCAGATTTGAGAGTTTCTTTCGTCTAAGGTCCTGGAATAGCTGTTTCTCATTATTCAATATCAGGGAGGAGAGGGGGAGGAGAGGGGGAGGAGAAGGTCACAGGGAGGGAAGAAGGGAAGAAGAGAGGGAGGGAGGAAGAGGAGGAGGGAGAGATGGATGGAAGGAGGGAGGGAGAAAAGGAGTGAAGGAGGGATGGAGAGGAGGGAGGGATAGAATGAGGGAAGGAGGGATGGAGAGGAGGGAGGGATGAGGGAAGGAAGGAGGGAGAAAAGGAGGGATGGAGCAAAGGAGGAGGGAGGAAGGGAAGGAAGTAGGAAGGCCAATAGAGACTAAGTGGCTATACAGAGCATAAAAAGCACTGAATGGACAGTGCGATATTTTTGTTTTTATCCGGAAAAGCGGTTGTTATGTGATACAAGGTTATATGGGAAAGATGGCGGAGTAAGAGATGGGGAAGATACATAGGGAAGGGGAGACCAAGAGAGCCAGTCAAATAAAGAGGGAGAGGGGGGAGAGAGAGGAGGGCAGTAAAAGAGAGGGAGAGAGACGCAGTAAAATTGAAGGAGAGAGAGAGGCAATTAAAAGAGAGGGAGAGAAAGAGAGAGGGGCAGTAAAAGAGAGGGAGAGAGAGGCAGTAAAAGAGAGGGAGAGAGAGGCAGTAAAAGAGAGGGAGAGAGAGACAGTAAAAGAGAGGGAGAGAGAGGCAGTAAAAGAGAGGGAGAGAAAGAGAGAGGGGCAGTAAAAGAGAGGGAGAGAGAGGCAGTAAAAGAGAGGGAGAGAGAGGCAGTAAAAGAGAGGGAGAGAAAGAGAGAGGGGCAGTAAAAGAGAGGGAGAGAGAGGCAGTAAAAGAGAGGGAGAGAGACAGTAAAAGAGGGAGAGTGGAGAGAGAAAGGCAGTAAGAGAGAGAGAGGGATGCAGTAAAAGAGAGGGAGAGGGAAGAGAGAGAGAGACAGTAAAAGAGAGAGGGAGAGGGGGGAGAGAGAGACAAAGAGACAGAGAGAGACCTGAGCCCCTATTCATAAAGCATCTAGAGTATGAGGATCAGGATCTAGGATCAGTTTAGCCTTTTACTGAATATTACGATTACATGGACATGACCTAATACTAGGTCAGCACTCCTACTCTGAGACACTGTGCCCTGGGTTCAAATAGAATTAGTTTTCTTTCAATTGGTTCAAGTGTTTGATTACCAGGTGAGATGGGGGAATTTTGTACTTTTGGGACAATTCCATCGCACCAGGCAAGCTAAATCAAGCACAGCACAAAGAATTTGAGAGAAGTATAATTATATTTGAATTCAGGTGTGCTGAACATAAGACTCTCTAGGTGAAAATCTAGTTAAGTAACAGAGGATGTGCTGTTCTATTTGTTAGGCATTATGCCACCCTGTGTTTTTTTCTCTCTCTCTCTCTCTCTCTCTCCCTCCCTCCCTCCCTCCCTCCCTCCCTCCCTCCCTCCCTCCCTCCCTCCCTCCCTCCCTCCCTCCAGATATGCGAGTTTATCAAAATTGGGTTTGTTTTCAAATTCTTTGTGGATCTGTGTAATCTGAGGGAAATATGTGTCTCTAATATGGTCATACATTTGGCACCGGAGGTTAGGAAGTGCAGCTAAGTTTCCACCTCATTTTGAGGGCAGTTTGCACATAGCCTCTCTCTCTATCTCTATTTCTCTCTCTCTCTCTCTCTCTCTCTCTCTCTTTCTTTCTTTCTCTCTCTCTCTCTCTTTCTTTCTTTCTCTCTCTCTCTCTGTTTCTCTCTCTCTCTCTCTTTGTTTGGCTCTCTCTCTGTTTCTCTTTCTCTCTCATCTGGTCATCCATATTTACTTTCAGAGAGCAGCAGCCAATCTGAGGGAGGGATGCATTCAGTATCTGTAAATGAATGTGGTTATGACCCCTGTAGTTCCCAGGCCAGACCAGGATGTGTGTGTGTGTGTATATGCGAGAGCCTGTGTGTTCCCAGGAAAGAGAGGACCATGGGTTTATAACGTTCTGATCCCATCCTGGCCTGTCTGTGCTATTACCAAGCTTTGTGTCCTCTGGCCGTTCTAACAGTGAATTGTTTCTAACTCTGCGTGACGTTGGAGGAATCTCTGGTGGTAAACTGCTCTAAGATTAGGGCTGTGTCTGAAATGGCACCTTGTTCCCTATGTGGTCTGGTCAAAAGTAATGCAGCACCATGTAAGCTGGAAGTTAGTGGAAAGTGAGCTCACAGCCACAGTTAAGACCTGCTGACGTCTGATCCTAGATACCATTCATCATGTACGCACGTACGCACGTACGCACAAGCACATACAGTATACACCGACAGACAGACAGACAGACAGACAGACAGACAGACAGACAGACAGACAGACAGACAGACAGACAGACAGACAGACAGACAGACAGACAGACAGACAGACAGACAGACAGACAGACAGACAAATTCCCAATCTTAGGTCAGTTAGGATCACCACTTTATTTTAAGAATGTGAAATGTCAGTATAATCGTAGCGAGAATGATTTATTTCAGCTTTTATTTCTTTCATCACATTCCCAGTGGGTCAGAAGTTTACATACACTCAATTAGTATTTGGTAGCATTGCCATTAAATTGTTTAACTTGGGTCAAACGTTTCAGGTAGCCTTCCACAAGCTTCCCACAATAAGTTGGATGAATTTTGGCCCATTCCTCCTGACAGAGTCAGGTTTGTAGACCTCCTTGCTATCACACGCTTTTTCAGTTCTGCCCACAAATTTTCTATAGGATTGAGTTCAGGGCTTTGTGATGGCCACTCCAATACCTTGACTTTCTTGTCCTTAAGCCATTTTGCCACAACTTTGGACGTATGCTTGGGGTCATTGTCCATTTGGAAGACTCATTTGCGACCAAGCTTTAACTTCCTGACTGAAGTCTTGAGATGTTGCTTCAATATATCCACATAATGTCCCCTCCTCATGATGCCATCTATTTTGTTCCTAGTCCGTCATTGTAAGTAAGAATTTGCTCTTAACTGACTTGCCTGGTCAAATATATATTTTAAAATTAGGCCATGGATCAAATGCAGGTTCAGGGATGGCTAATGTTGGAGGTCCCTTTGATCTCCGATGAATTGGTTTTAGTGTTTCTGGAACAATCTCCAAAACACACTGAAATCTGAGGAATTGGTGCCTCGAGGGCTTCTCAGACGGCTGTTAGAGGACTTGTTTATTGATGAATATATTTGTTTTTAATGCTTGTTTTGTATGTATGATAGTGCGGATTGGTTGTATATTAAGTGTTTTTATTGTATAGATATGTATAGTTTTGTATCTACAGTGCTCACCTTGGTCTCAGCGTGACTTTCAGAAGGGTCAATATATATAAAGGGTCAATATTTTTTTTGAAATAGAATGTTAGTCACGGTTGTTTCTAGGCATTGCTCCAAACTGAAGACATTCTATTGAAACAGAGGTTAGGACCCTGCAAAGTGGATAGGACATTAGCTTTTCATAAAGCATCCTAGCAGCCAGTTTGTGTGTGTGCGTGGGTTTATGTGAGTGTGTGTGGGTGTGTGGGTTTGCATGTGCATGCGTGTGTGTTTGTCTGAGGCACCCCAACAGGGTAGGGCAGGATAGTATTAAATGCTATGCCTTAATATTAGAGACAGAGAGGGAAAATGAGAGGGGGGGGTGAAATATAAAATGTGACTGTGGGTCTTTGTGTTTTCAAAGCCCTTGTCTTTTGCTACGACCTGTTTAGTGGGTTTCTGTATTGTATGTCTATGGAAAACGAGATGACCAGAAGAGAGACGATGAGAGGAGTTGACAGAGAACAGAAGGTGCTAATGCCTATGTTGTGTCCGCCAATGATTGTTAAATGCGGCCATCTTGGTTCGAAGAGACACACCTGCTATCCAGTGTCCTTAAAGTTGAATTTAAATCTAGCCAATTCAGAAGAGTTAAGTACCGTTAAGTACCTTCAATTATATGTTAATTCAAATTCGGAGCATGTCTGAGTGTCTTGGAGGCTATAGGTTGAAATTTCCCCGGGAGAATCTGATGGTCTCATTGGTCCGACCTCTTTTGACACTAGCAAATTAAACTATTGCCCTGGAAATTCTGCCAACAATTGGCCTAGCTTGTTAGTCAATTATTAGATAAATGTTCTCAACAAATACTCAAGGAGAAAAGCAAGCTTGCTATTTTTTTTGCAGAATGTAAAATATAGCCTAGAACAAATTGTAGTGAAGGTTTAAAAGGAGAGAAAGTGCAATGGTGATGATGAATCAAAACATTGTTACCCTTCCCACAAATTTGGGTCATGGGATGAGGGCATTCCAAGAGATTAATGTTGAAGATTTAATTGGATGGTTGTCTGTTGTATTTAATTTGACCGTAAATCCTATTGGTTTTCTGGAAGCTGATTTGGTTATTTTCCCTCATTTTCTCCACAAACAAGAACATTGTTTATCTCAAGAAACACACTGCTTGTCAGATGGAGGGTTCTTTCCATGGTTTCAAGTTCATTAGGTTAAGTTTAGTGATTGATCAGCACCCTGAGGAGTAAGACAAAGAAAGGTCTGTTTGTCTGTGATTGGCAGAAATTGTTATTTTAAACCAGCCATCGAGAGAGAGAGAGAGAGAGAGGGAGAGAGAGAGAAAGAGAGAGAGAGAGAAAGAGAGAGAGAGAGAGAGAGAGAGAGAGAGAGAGAGAGAGAGCGAGAGAGAGAGAGAGAGAGAGAGAGAGAGAGAGAGCTTTACTTTACTTTACTGAGCTGGTAGATGTGGGGGATAAATGAGCCATTATGCCAAACAATTTTTGAAAAATAAACCCACTGTCAACACTACTGACTTCACACTATCAACACTACTGACTTCACACTATCAACACTACTGACTTCACACTATCAACACTACTGACATCACATTATCAACACTACTGACATCACATTATCAACACTACTGACTTCACACTATCAACACAACTGACTTCACACTATCAACACTACTGACTTCACACTATCAACACTACTGACTTCACACTATCAACACTACTGACTTCCCACTATCAACACTACTGACTTCACACTATCAACACTACTGACTTCACACTATCAACACTACTGACTTCCCACTATCAACACTACTGACTTCACACTATCAACACTACTGACTTCACACTATCAACACTACTGACTTCACACTATCAACACTACTGACTTCACACTATCAACACCACTGACTTCACACTATCAACACTACTGACTTCACACTATCAACACCACTGACTTCACACTTTCAACACTACTGACTTCACACTATCAACACTACTGACTTCACACTATCAACACTACTGACTTCACACTATCAACACTACTGACTTCACACTATCATCACTACTGACTTCACACTATCATCACTACTGACTTCACACTATCAACACCACTGACATCACACTATCAACACTACTGACTTCACACTATCAACACTACTGACTTCACACTATCAACACTACTGACTTCACACTATCATCACTACTGACTTCACACTATCATCACTACTGACTTCACACTATCAACACCACTGACATCACACTTTCAACACTACTGACTTCACACTATCAACACTACTGACTTCACACTATCAACACTACTGACTTCACACTATCAACACTACTGACTTCACACTATCAACACTACTGACTTCACACTATCAACACTACTGACTTCACACTATCAACACCACTGACTTCACACTATCAACACTACTGACTTCACACTATCAACACCACTGACTTCACACTTTCAACACTACTGACTTCACACTATCAACACTACTGACTTCACACTATCAACACTACTGACTTCACACTATCAACACTACTGACTTCACACTATCATCACTACTGACTTCACACTATCATCACTACTGACTTCACACTATCAACACCACTGACATCACACTATCAACACTACTGACTTCACACTATCAACACTACTGACTTCACACTATCAACACTACTGACTTCACACTATCAACACTACTGACTTCACACTATCAACACCACTGACTTCACACTATCATCACCACTAACTTCACACTATCAACACTACTGACTTCGTGACTGAGAATTTACACCAGAACTGTGAAATGAACATGGTCTTCAGTTCAGCTCTTATATGTTCCTGTTTTGTTTGGTATGGTGGGATGGGCATTATTAATAAGAATTACAGAAGAACAGAGAGGAGAACAGAGGACAGAACAGTTCAATGAGTCACACTTTATTTGGATAGTCCATCTGTAGATGTTCTACAGATGGTCATACTATCAACAATGTATCTGTTGATCAGCACCTTTAGGGTTAGAGTAAGGGTAAAGGTTAGGGTTAGAGTAAGGGTAAAGGTTAGGGTTAGAGTAGGTGTAAAGGTTAGGGTTAGAGTAAAGGTAAAGGTTAGGGTTAGAGTAAAGGTAAAGGTTAGGGTTAGAGTAAAGGTTAAGGTTAGGGTTTGGGCTAGGTTTAGGGTAAAGGTTAGGGTTAGAGTAGGTGTAAAGGTTAGGGTTAGAGTAAGGGTAAAGGTTAGGGTTAGGGTAAAGGTTAAGGTTAGGGCTAGAGTAGGGGTAAAGGTTAGGGTTAGAGTAAGGGTAAAGGTTAGGGTTAGAGTAAGGGTAAAGGTAAAGGTTAGGGTTAGATTAGGGGTAAAGGTTAGGGTTAGAGTAAGGGTAAAGGTTAGGGTTAGAGTAAGGGTAAAGGTTAGGGTTAGAGTAAGGGTAAAGGTTAGGGTTAGAGTAAGGGTAAAGGCTAGGGTTAGAGTAAGGGTAAAGGTTAGGGTCAGTGTAAGGGTAAAGGTTAGGGTTTGGGCTAGGGTTAGAGTAAGGGTAAAAGTTAGGGTTAAGTTTATGGGTTAGGGTTAGTTTGTTTGGTGGAGCAAACAAAGAGACACGGAGGAAGGCCGGAGAGAGAAGCTATGAGCAGCAGACCAAGACGCGACTGTGGGCTTTGTTGTAAACAGAATATCGTGCGGCTAGACCGACATTTAAAGGCTGTACATGGACTTAAGTTTGGTACTATGGAGTGGACGAACGCTATGCAATTTAGCCGGTTTTCGAGTGAGAGACAGCAGCCCGAATCGGGGCAGTATATGCAGCCTGACAACGGTGTTGAACCGCGGCCGGAGGACCCTGTGATTTTGGAGTGTTTTGAAAGTGAGTTGTCCGTGGAGCAGCAGCCTGTGGACGAGGGTGATCAGACGGCAGGTGCGTCGGCGGCGGCGGTGCAGCCAGTCAGTCAGGTCGGTAGTGAACTGTGCTCGGATCCGAGGGAGCAAGGCTGTGACGTGGCGACTTCCACGGAGAGCGAGAGTGATGAGGACGGCGGCGGCGTACCGTCCCGAATGGAGGTTTGGAGTAATGTAATTTTGACTCAATATGAACAATATATTACGGGTAGACACCCTTCAGTTAAACGAATTGACAATAGTCGCACCAGTATATCCCGAGTACGGGAATTCCTCCGCATTATGTCAGAGGGCAAGGCCGATGAAGGACTGTGTTTTCTGGATAACTACAGACGTGTGTATGAGTGGTATGGTCAATGTGATGACCGTGGTTTGGCACCATCCACGTTAAAAATGTACCGGGCCGATATTCGAGGTTTCCTGAATTATCTCATTCAGTTCCGGCCAAATGGTATGCAAGCTAAGGTCGTTGGAATTCGAAAGATGTTACTCTGCTTGGCGAAGATGGACAGGGACTCACGGCAGAGCCAGGCAACTCATAGGGCAAAATTCCGCCAACGCTGCAGGGACGAGGTGCTCAGCGCTGCGGAGTTAAAACGCTTTGTTGAGCTAAGCAATCAAGCCATTCCTTCAGTTCTCAGTAGGCTGGAGGTCCGTGCCACCTGCTCTGACAGGCGTAGGTTTGCAGCTCTCATGTCCAGCCGGTTGGCCATATTTAATGGCACTCGACGATCCCCAGTCACCATGTTTAGTGAGAGTGATTTCAATGAAGTAACCCCGGAAGGTGGGGGTTATCAGATGTGTGTAGCTAGCCACAAAACAAACTATAGCTTTGGGGAGTGCAGAATTGTTCTATGTCAGGAGGAATACACTTGGCTTAAACGATTCCATCAAATCAGGCCTCATCTGAGTGGAATGACCTCAGAAATAGAACTCTTCTTTTTCACATCCTGCGGTCAACCTTACGGTAATCTGTGTGAGTTTGTGGGGCAAATCTTTGCAGAGTTTGGTATTGGAAGTAAAGTGACCTTCAGTACAATTCGACGCAGTGTTGCCACATTGAACTTTAACCAAGGCTCGGATACAGACCGAGGAACTGTGGCTGACCATATGTGTCACTCTCTGGAAACGCAGGCACGCCACTACCGGTACCACAATTTGCCCAAAAATGCCAGCCGGGCCCGGGCACTGATTGAGGGACAAATCAATAAATGATTAACTGATTAATTAAAGCATATTTGTTTGAAATTCACCCTTGTATTTGTGTCATTTATGCATTAAAATGATTAAAAATGTGTTTCAAAATACATTTACCTGGACTCCCAATATGAAGCCCCAGTACTTTAAAAAATTCACTGGAGTGCGCCAAAGCTACAATATATATGGAGGATTCTAAAATCCATTTACCTTTGGTGCCCTCCGGTGAATTTTCCCCAGTAGTGGGGCTCCATAGTGGGATTTAATATTAGAATGACCGGTAAAAGTATTTAAAACAGTTTTATAATTTTTGGGTGACCAGGTGCACACGGGTCTTTTGGGTGACCAGGTGCACACGGGTCTTTTGGGTGACCAGGTGCACACGGGTCTTTTGGGTGACCAGGTGCACACGGGTCTTTTGGGTGACCAGGTGCACACGGGTCTTTTGGGTGACCAGGTGCACATGGGATTAATAGCAATCTGCATCCATCGCAATTTCTTAAAGTGCCCATAAAGCACCAAGGACGGCCCCGACCGAGACAGGGCCGTAGTAGGGCACTCCCCTGGCGGGCTATAGCAATAGAATGACGGGTAAAAATATTTAAAACCGTTTTATAATTTTTGGGTGACCAGGTGCACATGGGCCGTTTGGGTGACCAGGTGCACATGTGATTAATAGCAATCTGCATCCATCGCAATTTCTTAAAGTGCCCATAAAGCACCAAGGACGGCCCCGACCGAGACAGGGCCGTAGTGGGGCACTCCCCTAGCGGGCTATATCAATAGAATGACGGGTAAAAATATTTAAAACAGTTTTATAATTTTTGGGTGACCAGGTGCACACGGGTCTTTTGGGTGACCAGGTGCACACGGGTCTTTTGGGTGACCAGGTGCACATGGGATTAATAGCAATCTGCATCCATCGCAATTTCTTAAAGTGCCCATAAAGCACCAAGGACGGCCCCGACCGAGACAGGGCCGTAGTAGGGCACTCCCCTGGCGGGCTATAGCAATAGAATGACGGGTAAAAATATTTAAAACCGTTTTATAATTTTTGGGTGACCAGGTGCACATGGGCCGTTTGGGTGACCAGGTGCACATGTGATTAATAGCAATCTGCATCCATCGCAATTTCTTAAAGTGCCCATAAAGCACCAAGGACGGCCCCGACCGAGACAGGGCCGTAGTGGGGCACTCCCCTAGCGGGCTATATCAATAGAATGACGGGTAAAAATATTTAAAACAGTTTTATAATTTTTGGGTGACCAGGTGCACACGGGTCTTTTGGGTGACCAGGTGCACACGGGTCTTTTGGGTGACCAGGTGCACATGGGATTAATAGCAATCTGCATCCATCGCAATTTCTTAAAGTGCCCATAAAGCACCAAGGACGGCCCCGACCGAGACAGGGCCGTAGTAGGGCACTCCCCTGGCGGGCTATAGCAATAGAATGACGGGTAAAAATATTTAAAACCGTTTTATAATTTTTGGGTGACCAGGTGCACATGGGCCGTTTGGGTGACCAGGTGCACATGTGATTAATAGCAATCTGCATCCATCGCAATTTCTTAAAGTGCCCATAAAGCACCAAGGACGGCCCCGACCGAGACAGGGCCGTAGTGGGGCACTCCCCTAGCGGGCTATATCAATAGAATGACGGGTAAAAATATTTAAAACAGTTTTATAATTTTTGGGTGACCAGGTGCACACGGGTCTTTTGGGTGACCAGGTGCACACGGGTCTTTTGGGTGACCAGGTGCACATGGGATTAATAGCAATCTGCATCCATCGCAATTTCTTAAAGTGCCCATAAAGCACCAAGGACGGCCCCGACCGAGACAGGGCCGTAGTAGGGCACTCCCCTGGCGGGCTATAGCAATAGAATGACGGGTAAAAATATTTAAAACCGTTTTATAATTTTTGGGTGACCAGGTGCACATGGGCCGTTTGGGTGACCAGGTGCACATGTGATTAATAGCAATCTGCATCCATCGCAATTTCTTAAAGTGCCCATAAAGCACCAAGGACGGCCCCGACCGAGACAGGGCCGTAGTGGGGCACTCCCCTAGCGGGCTATATCAATAGAATGACGGGTAAAAATATTTAAAACAGTTTTATAATTTTTGGGTGACCAGGTGCACACGGGTCTTTTGGGTGACCAGGTGCACACGGGTCTTTTGGGTGACCAGGTGCACATGGGATTAATAGCAATCTGCATCCATCGCAATTTCTTAAAGTGCCCATAAAGCACCAAGGACGGCCCCGACCGAGACAGGGCCGTAGTGGGGCACTCCCCTAGCGGGCTATATCAATAGAATGACGGGTAAAAATATTTAAAACAGTTTTATAATTTTTGGGTGACCAGGTGCACACGGGTCTTTTGGGTGACCAGGTGCACACGGGTCTTTTGGGTGACCAGGTGCACATGGGATTAATAGCAATCTGCATCCATCGCAATTTCTTAAAGTGCCCATAAAGCACCAAGGACGGCCCCGACCGAGACAGGGCCGTAGTAGGGCACTCCCCTGGCGGGCTATAGCAATAGAATGACGGGTAAAAATATTTAAAACCGTTTTATAATTTTTGGGTGACCAGGTGCACATGGGCCGTTTGGGTGACCAGGTGCACATGTGATTAATAGCAATCTGCATCCATCGCAATTTCTTAAAGTGCCCATAAAGCACCAAGGACGGCCCCGACCGAGACAGGGCCGTAGTGGGGCACTCCCCTAGCGGGCTATATCAATAGAATGACGGGTAAAAATATTTAAAACAGTTTTATAATTTTTGGGTGACCAGGTGCACACGGGTCTTTTGGGTGACCAGGTGCACACGGGTCTTTTGGGTGACCAGGTGCACATGGGATTAATAGCAATCTGCATCCATCGCAATTTCTTAAAGTGCCCATAAAGCACCAAGGACGGCCCCGACCGAGACAGGGCCGTAGTAGGGCACTCCCCTGGCGGGCTATAGCAATAGAATGACGGGTAAAAATATTTAAAACCGTTTTATAATTTTTGGGTGACCAGGTGCACATGGGCCGTTTGGGTGACCAGGTGCACATGTGATTAATAGCAATCTGCATCCATCGCAATTTCTTAAAGTGCCCATAAAGCACCAAGGACGGCCCCGACCGAGACAGGGCCGTAGTGGGGCACTCCCCTAGCGGGCTATATCAATAGAATGACGGGTAAAAATATTTAAAACAGTTTTATAATTTTTGGGTGACCAGGTGCACACGGGTCTTTTGGGTGACCAGGTGCACACGGGTCTTTTGGGTGACCAGGTGCACATGGGATTAATAGCAATCTGCATCCATCGCAATTTCTTAAAGTGCCCATAAAGCACCAAGGACGGCCCCGACCGAGACAGGGCCGTAGTAGGGCACTCCCCTGGCGGGCTATAGCAATAGAATGACGGGTAAAAATATTTAAAACCGTTTTATAATTTTTGGGTGACCAGGTGCACATGGGCCGTTTGGGTGACCAGGTGCACATGTGATTAATAGCAATCTGCATCCATCGCAATTTCTTAAAGTGCCCATAAAGCACCAAGGACGGCCCCGACCGAGACAGGGCCGTAGTGGGGCACTCCCCTAGCGGGCTATATCAATAGAATGACGGGTAAAAATATTTAAAACAGTTTTATAATTTTTGGGTGACCAGGTGCACACGGGTCTTTTGGGTGACCAGGTGCACACGGGTCTTTTGGGTGACCAGGTGCACATGGGATTAATAGCAATCTGCATCCATCGCAATTTCTTAAAGTGCCCATAAAGCACCAAGGACGGCCCCGACCGAGACAGGGCCGTAGTAGGGCACTCCCCTGGCGGGCTATAGCAATAGAATGACGGGTAAAAATATTTAAAACCGTTTTATAATTTTTGGGTGACCAGGTGCACATGGGCCGTTTGGGTGACCAGGTGCACATGTGATTAATAGCAATCTGCATCCATCGCAATTTCAAAAAGTGCCCATAAAGCACCAAGGACGGCCCCGACCGAGACAGGGCCGTAGTGGGGCACTCCCCTAGCGGGCTATATCAATAGAATGACGGGTAAAAATATTTAAAACAGTTTTATAATTTTTGGGTGACCAGGTGCACACGGGTCTTTTGGGTGACCAGGTGCACACGGGTCTTTTGGGTGACCAGGTGCACATGGGATTAATAGCAATCTGCATCCATCGCAATTTCTTAAAGTGCCCATAAAGCACCAAGGACGGCCCCGACCGAGACAGGGCCGTAGTAGGGCACTCCCCTGGCGGGCTATAGCAATAGAATGACGGGTAAAAATATTTAAAACCGTTTTATAATTTTTGGGTGACCAGGTGCACATGGGCCGTTTGGGTGACCAGGTGCACATGTGATTAATAGCAATCTGCATCCATCGCAATTTCTTAAAGTGCCCATAAAGCACCAAGGACGGCCCCGACCGAGACAGGGCCGTAGTGGGGCACTCCCCTAGCGGGCTATATCAATAGAATGACGGGTAAAAATATTTAAAACAGTTTTATAATTTTTGGGTGACCAGGTGCACACGGGTCTTTTGGGTGACCAGGTGCACACGGGTCTTTTGGGTGACCAGGTGCACATGGGATTAATAGCAATCTGCATCCATCGCAATTTCTTAAAGTGCCCATAAAGCACCAAGGACGGCCCCGACCGAGACAGGGCCGTAGTAGGGCACTCCCCTGGCGGGCTATAGCAATAGAATGACGGGTAAAAATATTTAAAACCGTTTTATAATTTTTGGGTGACCAGGTGCACATGGGCCGTTTGGGTGACCAGGTGCACATGTGATTAATAGCAATCTGCATCCATCGCAATTTCTTAAAGTGCCCATAAAGCACCAAGGACGGCCCCGACCGAGACAGGGCCGTAGTGGGGCACTCCCCTAGCGGGCTATATCAATAGAATGACGGGTAAAAATATTTAAAACAGTTTTATAATTTTTGGGTGACCAGGTGCACACGGGTCTTTTGGGTGACCAGGTGCACACGGGTCTTTTGGGTGACCAGGTGCACATGGGATTAATAGCAATCTGCATCCATCGCAATTTCTTAAAGTGCCCATAAAGCACCAAGGACGGCCCCGACCGAGACAGGGCCGTAGTAGGGCACTCCCCTGGCGGGCTATAGCAATAGAATGACGGGTAAAAATATTTAAAACCGTTTTATAATTTTTGGGTGACCAGGTGCACATGGGCCGTTTGGGTGACCAGGTGCACATGTGATTAATAGCAATCTGCATCCATCGCAATTTCTTAAAGTGCCCATAAAGCACCAAGGACGGCCCCGACCGAGACAGGGCCGTAGTGGGGCACTCCCCTAGCGGGCTATATCAATAGAATGACGGGTAAAAATATTTAAAACAGTTTTATAATTTTTGGGTGACCAGGTGCACACGGGTCTTTTGGGTGACCAGGTGCACACGGGTCTTTTGGGTGACCAGGTGCACATGGGATTAATAGCAATCTGCATCCATCGCAATTTCTTAAAGTGCCCATAAAGCACCAAGGACGGCCCCGACCGAGACAGGGCCGTAGTAGGGCACTCCCCTGGCGGGCTATAGCAATAGAATGACGGGTAAAAATATTTAAAACCGTTTTATAATTTTTGGGTGACCAGGTGCACATGGGCCGTTTGGGTGACCAGGTGCACATGTGATTAATAGCAATCTGCATCCATCGCAATTTCTTAAAGTGCCCATAAAGCACCAAGGACGGCCCCGACCGAGACAGGGCCGTAGTGGGGCACTCCCCTAGCGGGCTATATCAATAGAATGACGGGTAAAAATATTTAAAACAGTTTTATAATTTTTGGGTGACCAGGTGCACACGGGTCTTTTGGGTGACCAGGTGCACACGGGTCTTTTGGGTGACCAGGTGCACATGGGATTAATAGCAATCTGCATCCATCGCAATTTCTTAAAGTGCCCATAAAGCACCAAGGACGGCCCCGACCGAGACAGGGCCGTAGTAGGGCACTCCCCTGGCGGGCTATAGCAATAGAATGACGGGTAAAAATATTTAAAACCGTTTTATAATTTTTGGGTGACCAGGTGCACATGGGCCGTTTGGGTGACCAGGTGCACATGTGATTAATAGCAATCTGCATCCATCGCAATTTCTTAAAGTGCCCATAAAGCACCAAGGACGGCCCCGACCGAGACAGGGCCGTAGTGGGGCACTCCCCTAGCGGGCTATATCAATAGAATGACGGGTAAAAATATTTAAAACAGTTTTATAATTTTTGGGTGACCAGGTGCACACGGGTCTTTTGGGTGACCAGGTGCACACGGGTCTTTTGGGTGACCAGGTGCACATGGGATTAATAGCAATCTGCATCCATCGCAATTTCTTAAAGTGCCCATAAAGCACCAAGGACGGCCCCGACCGAGACAGGGCCGTAGTAGGGCACTCCCCTGGCGGGCTATAGCAATAGAATGACGGGTAAAAATATTTAAAACCGTTTTATAATTTTTGGGTGACCAGGTGCACATGGGCCGTTTGGGTGACCAGGTGCACATGTGATTAATAGCAATCTGCATCCATCGCAATTTCTTAAAGTGCCCATAAAGCACCAAGGACGGCCCCGACCGAGACAGGGCCGTAGTGGGGCACTCCCCTAGCGGGCTATATCAATAGAATGACGGGTAAAAATATTTAAAACAGTTTTATAATTTTTGGGTGACCAGGTGCACACGGGTCTTTTGGGTGACCAGGTGCACACGGGTCTTTTGGGTGACCAGGTGCACATGGGATTAATAGCAATCTGCATCCATCGCAATTTCTTAAAGTGCCCATAAAGCACCAAGGACGGCCCCGACCGAGACAGGGCCGTAGTAGGGCACTCCCCTGGCGGGCTATAGCAATAGAATGACGGGTAAAAATATTTAAAACCGTTTTATAATTTTTGGGTGACCAGGTGCACATGGGCCGTTTGGGTGACCAGGTGCACATGTGATTAATAGCAATCTGCATCCATCGCAATTTCTTAAAGTGCCCATAAAGCACCAAGGACGGCCCCGACCGAGACAGGGCCGTAGTGGGGCACTCCCCTAGCGGGCTATATCAATAGAATGACGGGTAAAAATATTTAAAACAGTTTTATAATTTTTGGGTGACCAGGTGCACACGGGTCTTTTGGGTGACCAGGTGCACACGGGTCTTTTGGGTGACCAGGTGCACATGGGATTAATAGCAATCTGCATCCATCGCAATTTCTTAAAGTGCCCATAAAGCACCAAGGACGGCCCCGACCGAGACAGGGCCGTAGTAGGGCACTCCCCTGGCGGGCTATAGCAATAGAATGACGGGTAAAAATATTTAAAACCGTTTTATAATTTTTGGGTGACCAGGTGCACATGGGCCGTTTGGGTGACCAGGTGCACATGTGATTAATAGCAATCTGCATCCATCGCAATTTCTTAAAGTGCCCATAAAGCACCAAGGACGGCCCCGACCGAGACAGGGCCGTAGTGGGGCACTCCCCTAGCGGGCTATATCAATAGAATGACGGGTAAAAATATTTAAAACAGTTTTATAATTTTTGGGTGACCAGGTGCACACGGGTCTTTTGGGTGACCAGGTGCACACGGGTCTTTTGGGTGACCAGGTGCACATGGGATTAATAGCAATCTGCATCCATCGCAATTTCTTAAAGTGCCCATAAAGCACCAAGGACGGCCCCGACCGAGACAGGGCCGTAGTAGGGCACTCCCCTGGCGGGCTATAGCAATAGAATGACGGGTAAAAATATTTAAAACCGTTTTATAATTTTTGGGTGACCAGGTGCACATGGGCCGTTTGGGTGACCAGGTGCACATGTGATTAATAGCAATCTGCATCCATCGCAATTTCTTAAAGTGCCCATAAAGCACCAAGGACGGCCCCGACCGAGACAGGGCCGTAGTAGGGCACTCCCCTGGCGGGCTATAGCAATAGAATGACGGGTAAAAATATTTAAAACCGTTTTATAATTTTTGGGTGACCAGGTGCACACGGGTCTTTTGGGTGACCAGGTGCACACGGGTCTTTTGGGTGACCAGGTGCACACGGGTCTTTTGGGTGACCAGGTGCACACGGGTCTTTTGGGTGACCAGGTGCACACGGGTCTTTTGGGTGACCAGGTGCACACGGGTCTTTTGGGTGACCAGGTGCACACGGGTCTTTTGGGTGACCAGGTGCACACGGGTCTTTTGGGTGACCAGGTGCACACGGGTCTTTTGGGTGACCAGGTGCACACGGGTCTTTTGGGTGACCAGGTGCACACGGGTCTTTTGGGTGACCAGGTGCACACGGGTCTTTTGGGTGACCAGGTGCACGCCGGCCTTTGGGTGACCAGGTGCACGCCGGCCTTTGGGTGACCAGGTGCACGCCGGCCTTTGGGTGACCAGGTGCACGCCGGCCTTTGGGTGACCAGGTGCACACGGGTCTTTTGGGTGACCAGGTGCACGCCGGCCTTTGGGTGACCAGGTGCACGCCGGCCTTTGGGTGACCAGGTGCACACGGGTCTTTTGGGTGACCAGGTGCACGCCGGCCTTTGGGTGACCAGGTGCACGCCGGCCTTTGGGTGACCAGGTGCACACGGGTCTTTTGGGTGACCAGGTGCACGCCGGCCTTTGGGTGACCAGGTGCACGCCGGCCTTTGGGTGACCAGGTGCACACGGGTCTTTTGGGTGACCAGGTGCACGCCGGCCTTTGGGTGACCAGGTGCACACGGGTCTTTTGGGTGACCAGGTGCACACGGGTCTTTTGGGTGACCAGGTGCACGCCGGCCTTTGGGTGACCAGGTGCACACGGGTCTTTTGGGTGACCAGGTGCACGCCGGCCTTTGGGTGACCAGGTGCATGCCGGCCTTTGGGTGACCAGGTGCACACGGGTCTTTTGGGTGACCAGGTGCACGCCGGCCTTTGGGTGACCAGGTGCACGCCGGCCTTTGGGTGACCAGGTGCACACGGGTCTTTTGGGTGACCAGGTGCACGCCGGCCTTTGGGTGACCAGGTGCACGCCGGCCTTTGGGTGACCAGGTGCACACGGGTCTTTTGGGTGACCAGGTGCACGCCGGCCTTTGGGTGACCAGGTGCACACGGGTCTTTTGGGTGACCAGGTGCACACGGGTCTTTTGGGTGACCAGGTGCACGCCGGCCTTTGGGTGACCAGGTGCACACGGGTCCTTTGGGTGACCAGGTGCACGCCGGCCTTTGGGTGACCAGGTGCACGCCGGCCTTTGGGTGACCAGGTGCACACGGGTCTTTTGGGTGACCAGGTGCACGCCGGCCTTTGGGTGACCAGGTGCACACGGGTCTTTTGGGTGACCAGGTGCACACGGGTCTTTTGGGTGACCAGGTGCACATGGTCCTTTGGGTGACCAGGTGCACGCCGGTCCTTTTGGGTGACCAGGTGCACAAGTTCCATTTGGGTGACCAGGTGCACGCGGTTCATAACAGCGCGGTTATCTGCTTTAATGTCCGAGGAGGGGTGCTTAAGTGTGGGTGCCCTGGTTCACCTGGTATGCGAGGTTGTGGAGGTGGGGGGGGTCCCCTGCTGGTATCATCCCCGAAATAGAGGGGTGATACCCGGGTGGTGAGTAAGGGCCTACAAGCCTGGAGGTCAATAGCTCCAGGGGGTAAGCTCTACTGTCATGTCCGTAAATAGAGTGGTGTTACCCGGGTTTTGAACCATATTTTAATTTTTGGGTTACCAGATGCACGTTTTCAATCACCAGTTGCACGGAGGATTAATAGCAATCTGCATCCATCGTGATTTCTTAAAGTGTCTAAAAAGCACCCAAGGACGGCCCCGACCGAGACAGGGCCGTAGTGGGGCACTCCCCTAGCGGGCTATATCAATAGAATGACCGGTAAAATGATTTAAAACAGTTTTATAATTTTTGGGTTACCAGATGCACGTTTTCAATCACCAGTTGCACGGAGGATTAATAGCAATCTGCATCCATCGTGATTTCTTAAAGTGTCTAAAAAGCACCCAAGGA
The DNA here is from genome assembly GCF_013265735.2 of Oncorhynchus mykiss. Lineage (NCBI taxonomy): Eukaryota > Metazoa > Chordata > Actinopteri > Salmoniformes > Salmonidae > Oncorhynchus > Oncorhynchus mykiss. Next base: position 67,180,990 of record NC_048573.1, read on the forward strand.
CGGCCCCGACCGATACAGGGCCGTAGTGGGGCACTCCCCTAGCGGGCTATATCAATAGAATGACCGGTAAAATGATTTAAAACAGTTTTATAATTTTTGGGTTACCAGATGCACGTTTTCAATCACCAGTTGCACGGAGGATTAATAGCAATCTGCATCCATCGTGATTTCTTAAAGTGTCTAAAAAGCACCCAAGGACGGCCCTGACAGAGAGAGGGCCGTAGTGGGGCACTCCCCTAGCGGGCTATATCAATAGAATGACGGGTAAAAGTATTTAAAACCGTTTTATAATTTTTGGGTTACCAGATGCACGTTTTCAATCACCAGGTGCACGGAGGAAAATGAGCATTTGCATCCATAGTCATGTTTTAAACCGTCCATAAAGCACTCTTGGCCGGCCCCGGCAGAGAGAGAAAGAGATGGTGGAAAAAAAAAAAAATCATCATCAGACCTTCCATAAATAATTCGGGCCGGCCCCCATTGCTAAAGGTCCGTAGTAGGGTGCGCCATAAGCGGACATGAATATATGGAACACCGCTAACCGCATAGAGAACCGTGTTTTGGGTGACCAGGTGCACGTTTTCAATCACCAGTTGCACATTTTCAATCACCAGTTGCACGGAGGATTAATAGCAATCTGCATCCATCGCGATTTCTTAAAGTGTCTATAAAGCACTCAGGACGGCCCCGACCGAGACAGGGCCTTAGTGGGGTGCTCCCATAGCGGGCAACAATGAGAGGGGTGCCTTTAAATTCATTTTGAACCATATTTGACATTTTGGGTTACCAGATGCACGTTTTCAATCACCAGTTGCACGGAGGATTAATAGCAATCTGCATCCATCGTGATTTCTTAAAGTGTCTAAAAAGCACCCAAGGACGGCCCCGACAGAGACGGGGCCGTAGTGGGGCACTCCCCTAGCGGGCTATATCAATAGAATGACGGGTAAAAGTATTTAAAACCGTTTTATAATTTTTGGGTTACCAGATGCACGTTTTCAATCACCAGGTGCACGGAGGAAAATGAGCATTTGCATCCATAGTCATGTTTTAAACCGTCCATAAAGCACTCTTGGCCGGCCCCGGCAGAGAGAGAAAAAGAGGGGAAAAGTGTTGAAAAAAAAAAAAAAATCCTACCTTCCATAAATAATTGGGACCGGCCCCCATTGCTAAAGGTCCGTAGTAGGGTGCGCCATAACCGGACATGAATATATGGAACACCGCTAACCGCATAGAGAACCGTGTTTTGGGTGACCAGGTGCACGTTTTCAATCACCAGTTGCACGGAGAGAGAAAAAAGTAATCATACCTTCCATAAATAATTCAGGCCGGCCCCCATTGCTAAAGGTCCGTAGTAGGGTGCATCATTATCGGACATGAATATCTGTAACACCGCTAACCGCATAGAGAACCGTGTTTTGGGTGACCAGGTGCACGTTTTCAATCACCAGTTGCACGGAGAGAGAAAAAAGTAATCATACCTTCCATAAATAATTCAGGCCGGCCCCCATTGCTAAAGGTCCGTAGTAGGGTGCATCATTATCGGACATGTATATCTGTAACACCGCTAACCGCATAGAGAACCGTGTTTTGGGTGACCAGGTGCACGTTTTCAATCACCAGTTGCACGTTTTCAATCACCAGGTGCACGGCTGTGAAAAGTGGGACTCTGTCATTTTTTCGACCAATTTCTGTAATTTTCAAAAAATGATTAAAAATACTTCCCGAAGGGCTAGAGGTCCCAAATTTCGTCTCATACCCTCTCTCGTGATGGGCAACAATTACATAATGTAAAAAAAAATTCGCATGAACAGGAACCTATGCATCCTGTGACATTCACTTTTTTCCCAAAACTTGAAACACGATTTCCTATTAAAATGTTTTATACAAAAACGTTTTTAATTGAATGTAAATGCTCGTCTATTTATGCACTTTCGTGCAAAAAAAACCCCATCCAGATCGGATGTGTACTTTTTGATTTATCACGTTTTTGTTGAATTTGACCCCCGATGGTGGGGC